>NC_064817.1:111566432-111610958 GCF_023721935.1 Panthera uncia | reverse complement strand
GAACTAACCAGGTTCAAAGACTGGCCCCTTCAGGGGTTGGTGAGTTGTCCGAATCAATGTCCGAGGACCAACTCAGGCATCTTCTAGGTCGGTCCTTGTTTTCAAGGCTGTGGTCTGTCGCTGGAATGTGGTGGATGGTGGTGAAGTGGCAGCGTAGGTCTCTGGGCAGATGGAGGCCTTGCAGTCGGCAGGGCTGTGCGTAGTCTCACCAGTTTGTAACAGGGGCCTGCCCTATAGCTGGGGCTCAGGACACAGTCCAAATTAGCAGGGCAGGGTCCTAGGGCTGGCCAGAGAGGGTGGCGGCAGGCTTCAGAACGAGGCCCCAGCGGCAGGTTAACTGGGGTACAATTCCTGGAACAAAGGCAAGCACTACGGGGGGCGGTGAGGAGGAGTATCGGAGGGCAGGGGTAGGGAAGGGGATCGGAGGGCGAAACGGAGCTTGGCGGCTCCGGGCCGGGCGGGGGAGGGGGGGAGAGGATGGCGGCGTGCAGGGCCCTCCCCCCTGGGCCCGAGGGTCTCCCGGCCTAGTAATCATCTTCTTCGTCGTCGTCGTCGTCTTCTTCGTCGTCATCCCAGCCAAAACACTGTTTCATCTCATCGAGGAAGGCCCGGTAATCACCTAGGATGGGGCTATCCATCTCAATGTAGGGCACCACCCACTCCTCGGCTTCCCCGGTGAGCAGGCTGATTAGGAATGCCACCTTCATGGCGTCGTTGCAGAATCGGTTCTCGTTGACGAGCATGTAAGACGCCGTCTGCACGATAAACTCGGGGAGCCGGGAGCTCTCGCCGCTAAACGTTTCGGGGAAGGGCACCGGGCAGCTCGGCGGACGTACCTGGCGCAGCAGGGTGGCCCTCTCGCACACCAGCAGCCGTAGCTGTTCCATGAGCTGGCTGTTCTCGATGCTCAGCGCGCGGTGCCGCATCAGGAGCGCGTGCAGCAGTAGCACCAGCTCGTCCACCATGGCGAACGACTTGGAAGTGCAAGGTTGAGCTCGGCTCGGTTCGGCTAAGGTGTGCACTGAGGCCTCGCAGGAAGTGCGTGTCCGCGGAGGCGCACGGAGGCCAGGGGCGGGGGGCGGTGCGCGCAGGGGTCCGGCGGCTGCGCAAGCTCCGCCCGCAGAGCCACTGGGGCGGCCGGCGCGCCGGCGCGGCCCGGGTCGGGGGGCGTGGTCAGGGAAGCCACCGACTCCGCGTGGGGGCGTGGTCAGGGGGAGGGGGCCGAGCCTCTGGGACTCGGTCTGGGAAGGGGCGGCCGGGGTCGCCGAGCGGCGGGCCCGGTAGGATTCCAAGTCTGCCCGTGTGAAGGCAGGGGACCGCGGTGGAACCCCGGATATGGGCCCGGTTTTAGCCAGGAACGAGTGAGCGCCACAACCCATCTCTCAGAGAGAGCGAACCCGCTCAAGTTGAAAGGATTAATCACCGTGCAACTCAGCCGACTCACCCAATGCAGCGTTCCTTGTCGGGTCTGTGGCCGCTAGATTTCAATTGCGTGTTTTGTTAACACACTTCCTTGCTTAAATTTAAATCTCAGTCGCCCAGAGAACTGTTAGCACTAAGGGCCCGCACTGCAGGAGTCACACATCCTTTCGGAGTTATGAAAGACCCTTAGGGCTCCTCTTTCAAAACAAAACAAACAGGGATTTTTCTTTAGTTGGGAAATAATGTATACCTACATCCTTCTTTTAAAAATAAAATATTCTTTTAAACAGTGAACTGTAAAAAGTTCTGCAAAATCAATTTTCGAGAACCATTTGCAGGCTCTTGCCTATCTTTGACTATTTCATGTCCTAATGTTAGTCTCCCCAGGCCATCATTCATACATTATTCGTTGCTTAACAATGAAGACTTGTGTTTTTAAATACTTTCGGTTTTCTGCTTTGAGTTTGATTATTTAAATAGCCGTTGACAACGAAGTTGGGTCCAGGACCTTAGAGCTGACATTATGTTGGCTGTGCTTTTAAAATATATCCCCAGTTCAGTCACCTCTTGTCACTGTTACCACTAGCACCCTGATCCAGCCTTCCTTTCTTCCAACCAACTGCTTAGCTCTCACTCTTCTGTTCCTACAGCGTACACAGGAGTCCCCCCTTATCCGTGGCTTCGCATTCCGGTGGTTTCAGTCACCTGTGTCAATGGTGGTTCGGTCTGGAAGCGGATGACCTTCCTTCCCACCTAGCCTCAGATCAAGACTAGCCAGATGCTGCATCACCATGCCTGTCATTCACCTCACTTCGTCTCATCACTAGGCATTTTAGCATCTCACATCATGACAACTAGGGTAAGTACAGTACAAGAAGATATTTTAAGAGATATTCTGAAACTTGTATTATAGTAAAGTGATATAAACATTCTGTTTTATTCTATTAGTTGTTAATGTCTTGCTCTGCCTAATTTATAAATTAAACGTTATCACACGTATGTATGTATAGGAAAAAACCTGGTCTGTATAGGATTCAATACCGTCCTCAGTTTCAGGCATCTACTGGGGGGAGGGGGTCTTGGAATCGATCCTCCGTGGATATGGATATGGATATGGATATGGATATGGATATGCCCGTATTTCTCAGTGCCCACGGAGAAAGGCAGAGGACTTCTCCACAGACTAGTCACAGGAATCCTTTGGAACAGAAGTTAGAACTTTTTATTCCCTTGCTCCAAATTCTCCAGCAGTTTTCCCCTCTCACTCAAAATACAAAGCAAACTCTTGCTCATGGTCTACAAAGCCCTGCCTCACCCCCTCACCTATTCCCATCCGCTGCTCTAATCACATTGTCCTTCTTGCTGATCCTCAGTACACATCACGTAGCTCTGGCCTCAGGATCTTTGCATCTTCCATCTTTTCTGCCTTGCAAGGCTCTCTCCCCAGTTAGCTGCCTGACTCCTTCGCCCACTGTTTTCAGAGAAGACTTTTCCTGGCCACGTCATCTATCAGGACACCCTACTCTCTTGTCAGTAATGTCTAACCTCTTACCCTGCTTCAGGTCTCTACGTAGCATTTATCATACTAGCGGCCATGGTTACCATATAGCACTTTGTTCATCTGTCTGCCTCCACTTTACAATGTAAGTCTCTGTGAAGAAAAGACTTTGCTTTGTTAGCAGCTCTATCCCCAATGCCTAGAAAAGTGGCCCGGGGTAGAAGATCCACCAATATTTGGTGGGTGAAAGAATCTCGGGCTGCAGATGTCGAGATAAAAATTAGAAGCGGTAGCTACACCCGGTGTTCAAAATACTCTTTAAATTGTCCAAAATGATCTATCTCCGGTCATGAGTCAGTGAAATGACGACTGATGTAATAAAAATGGCAAAGTGGGTTTCTAAACATCCGATTTTGTATTTTTACAATAGAATTGAATGGGCATCCGTGGAAGTGAGAGGCTGAGAGGAGACAAACAGGGCAAGTCCAAGTAGGAAGAGGGGGGCACACAACACTACTGGGAGGGTGTGCAGGGGGGAGAGCATACAGGAGGCAATATGAGCCTTGGGCTCTCCTGTGGTATGGGCTCCCCCACTAGATGAGAAGCCCCCAGGGGCCATGCAGAGACCCTCTCTCAGTCATCCTTGTGTTCAGCCTCTCACAGTGTTTACTGGGCACCGTATAGGTGTTCAGTGGAGGGAATGAAGGGGCAGGAAATATGAGGGGTAGGTATCTGGCCATTCTGCCCATTCCCAGCTGAGGGTAGAGGGTGGACCCGCTGGGCGGTTGTGTCCAGCTCCACTTTCCATGTCCAGACCCTAATACAAGAAGAGATGCCCGGGATTCTGCTCCCACTAGCAAACATTGTGTGACAGGCACCATATCTGGTGATTGACATGAGCTGCCTCACTGACCCTGGAACAAGGGCCTTGCACAAGGATGGGCACTCTAGGAGCCTGAGACCCGGGAGAGCAATACGTTGGTGGCACAGCACCACAGTCTCGGCTTCTGTAACTCTGGTGCACACGCCCTCTCACTGCACAATTGTTACACACTGGGCCTCGGTGAATGAGGCGGGTCTGGTGGGGACCTAGAGATAATTAGGCCCCTGCTGCCCTAGTCCTCTTCCTTATGACCCTGTGGCAGAGGGAGTCTGGAAGGAAAACAGAAGAAGAAACCATTAGTAGCACCTCTGAGGGGGCTAGTGTTGCTAGGAAACAAGAAATGCCCTGACCAGAACTGATCACAGAGCTGAGCAGTGACTTTGGAAGGTGCTTTCTAGTTTGGAGGGAGGGAGGAGAGACAGGCAGTTCATCAGTGACCCAAGGGGGAAGCAGCTGGGAAGAGGTGAGTAGGATCCATAGCCAAAATCATCGTATAGACTCATAATGTTCATGATAACCAGTTTGCGGGTACCCATGATGCTCTGCCACCAATGCTAAGGCCTGCTAGCCCTTCCTTCTCCATTCATCTTGCTCAGGGCTGCACATCGCCTTCCTTGCTCCCTTTCTTCTCTCAAATGACCCTTGGATGCTCCCTTTCACCCGTGCGAAGATGCTGGGGGCAGGGGCAAAGTACACTGTGTGTCTTTTCTCAGGCTCAGAAACTTTATCAGGACAGCTCTGGCTCGGAATGTTCTGATGGTGGTTCACACCCCCACTATTTAGCAAGAGCATTGGCCCAAGGCCAAGGAAGTGATCTCTGGTGCTCCTCACTTCCACCACCTTCGAAGCTTTAAACCCTACCCTGGTATAAACTTGTAAAATTACAGCCAGACTTGTAAAATTGCCTTGAAACAAACATGAAAGTGTCCCTTGGTTCTTTAGCCTCCAGAAGGGTATGTACAGATCGGACAAACCAGTCTGGCACTTGACTGTGAAGCCAGGTGCACGAAGCAGCTTTGGAGGGGATATTTGTAAGAGGGGCAAATGGATGCCACTAAGATCCAGGCTCCTGCCTATAGACCTGTCCCTTTCCTCCTTCTTAAGCAGGGACACTCTGGGCTACTTTTTACAGCACCCACATCAGGAGGGCTGTGGACACCTCCAGCCTAGGGAGAGGAATGAGCAGGTACAGCTTACCAAAGTGTCCTAAAATATTTTTACATGTTTATTTACGTACTAAATTAATGTATTCTTATGGCTAAGAAAATTAAATAATACTGACGTATTAAAATTAAAAGGAAACGTTCCTCGTACCTCACCTGCTACCTACAAAATCTCACTTGAAAATTCAAAATTCAGTTTGTCTCCTTCCAGATACATCCATGGGGTTTGCAGGATCCAAATACACATAGTTCTGCTAATAAACATATGTCAGTCCATACATGTCCGTAGACACAGATAGCATACACAGAGCTGTCTTCTTAATGACTGCATAATACTCCACCCGAATTTCTCAGGTACACTCCTGCTTCGGAGCTAAAGACACCCAGCTCTGTTCATTTTCTCAGACGATGCAGGAGAAGGATTGCACCAAATACACTCACAGTCCCAAAGATAAGGAAGTGGGAGATCAGATTTCTTTTTTTTTTATTTAAAATACCTTTTTTAACATTCATTTATTTTTGGAGAGAGAGACAGAGCACGAGCAGGGGAGGCATAGAGAGAGAGGGAGACACAGAATCGGAAGCAGGCTCCAGGCTCTGAGCTGTCAGCCCAGAGCTCGACGCGGGGCTCGAACCCAGGAACTGTGAGATCATGGCCTGAGCCGATGTCGGACGCTTAACTGACTGAGCCCCCCAGGTGCCCTGGAAGATCAGTTTTCTATAACTGAATGATGATTTCTATAAATTAATGTCTTATTACTAAGTAATTTTCATTATCCATGTATATGTTTCTATTTTGCTATAACCTAGAGTTTATTTCCTTCGGTATATTGCACTAGATTTTTGTTCTCATTTTTTTTTCCGTTCCTAATTCTTTTAATGTAATGAGTCACCTGGAACAGACAAGAACTTACACTTTTGGTTTGTTTCTAGCATTTTGATACATTTGTTGTTATAGATATTGGCATGTGTCCTGTCAATTTGTGTTCACTTGTTTTATTTTAAATGTAGAATAGGCCTCTCTTTCAAATTGGTTGGTTACTTAATTAAGAGAGATGTTTCATGAGGCAGAATACGTGAAGTGAATCGAAGATAATCACAGATTCTTTGCCACTTAGCGTAATCAGCAGGTAGAAACAATTTTTTTTTTTTTTTGCCCCTTTAATCTGGGCTGACTTTGTGACTTGATTTGACAAAAAAAAAAAAAAAAAAAAAAAAAAAAAAAAAAAAAAAAAAAAAAAATGGGATGGAAGTAACTTATAACTTAGGAGGCAAGGTCTTAAAGACCTGAAGATTCTGCCTTTGCCACTCAGAATGCTCCCTACTAGGAGCCAGCGGCCAGGTAAGAAGTCTAACCACCCTGGGACGCCTGGGTGGCTCAGTTGATTGAGCGGCTCACTTTGGCTCAGGTCATGATCTCACAGTCCGTGAGTTCGAGCCCTGAATCAGGCTTGCTGCTGTCAGCACAGAGCCTGCTTCAGATCCTTTGTCTGCCTGTCTCTCTGCCCCTCCCTTGCTCATGCTCTCTCTCAAAAATAAATAAAAACACTTAAAATTTAAAAAGGAAGTCTAACTACCCTGAGAACACTGTGCTGTGAGGAAGCTCAAGCTAGCCCCATGGAGCAAGGCTGCAGACACACATGAGAATAAAGCACCCCCCGCCCCCTGGATGTTTCAACCTGAATGCAGCTGAGTGAATGACTCCAGCGGGCCGCTTAGAGCCAAAACACTATCCTGAATTCCAAAACTACATGAATTCCCAATCTACAGAACCATGAACAAATAAAAGGGCAGTGGCTTTCAACCACAAAGGTTTGGGGTAGTTTGTTGGCATGACAGTAGAGACTGAACCTGGAGAAACGGGAGATGCTACACATAAAAGCATGTACCCCGTGCAAAAGCACTGACACGATACAGTGAATCTACAGTCCTGTTCTCTTTTTGTTACATTCTGTATACGTCCACTTCGTTATCAATCAATTGCAGGGCCAGACTCGCAGCCAGAGTTGTTTACACCTTCCCTGAGATCCAGAGCCTTTACCCTGAAACCGTCTCCTTTTCTCAGTCTCACACACCAAGCAGTATTTCCACTGTCTTGAATCGACCCAGAGCCAGGCCCTCCACAACTAGAGACAGTCCCTCTGCCCCAAAGCCTTCTGGGATCATTTAAACTCGTGAATCCTAAACTCTTTACCCTGCATTGCCTAGCCTTTCTGGTGGGAACTCCAATAAGAGCTCTGTCCTGTATCTTCCCCTTACTCCCTTCTGCCTACTGTCTAAAACCCGGTGCATCCCCGTGTGGCCTCGCATAGCGTGGTATGCCCTTTATTCTTGGCAAATATAAGGAATACAAATTTTATTCCGATGGCCTTGACCTGTCCATATAGTTAGGCATCTCCATAGTTTAAATTGCTGTGTGTACGATTGAGAGAAGTCCAAACTATTCCGCTCTAGTGGGGAGCTCTAAGGAGACCGCACATCTGTGTCATTGTGTGAGTGGCTGTACCCAAGTGGACATATGCCTGTTGCTGCCCTCTGCCACCAGCGATGCTACTTGTCATGAGAACTGGCAGGGTCACAGTATGACAAAAATAAAATCGAAACTGGCTATGTTTTCTCTAAGGCATATGCATGCTACGTAAATGCCTTGAAGCACATTTTGGGGCAGCCTCAGGGAAAGAAAAGAATTTGTGAAATTTGGGTTCAAATCGTCAAACTCCTGTTTACTGTGTGGCTTGAGCGAGTCACTGAATTCTTCTGAGCTCAGTCTCCTTTTTAACAAATGTGTATAATAATAGGATCTAAATCACAAGACTGCAGTGAAGATCAAATGCTAAAATATAAAAGTATTTGGCAAACTACAAAGTGCCATACATAGAGTGCATGTTATTTTTCCCTGGAGAATTGTGATTTATTAGTCTTACAGTGACTATATTACCTGTATTTTAAATCTAATATGTAGTTTGTTCACCTCTCTTACTTACTTCTAGGATCTATAAATTTCGCTATAAAATTTAAATTAAAAAATGTTTACTCTTGAAAAAAAAGTAGTTGGAAGAATAAAATACGATTTCATGGTAGTCGTGCTTTCTGCCAGTTCAAAACATGCTCTCATAATGAGAAGACATGCTTTTTTAGGGAAAAGAAGTGTCTAGCCTAGCATTCTGAAGGCCATTGTATAGCATTTTCTATTTTCTCTCTCAGTCTTGGGAGACTTCATGCTCCATCTGGGTTGTGGATATATAATGCTCTGTCAGAGTGAAGAGGCGACTGTACTTCCAGAAACCTTCCTTCATCACCTTGCTACCATATCGGTCCTCCTGGGAGAGGCCAGCAGCCCCAGGGCATCTGAGAGAAGGAAACAGGGTCTTCCTTAGCCCTAGGAGCATCTCTGGTCGGCCCTCAGCTGAGTTCCAGCATCCTCTCCTCTCAGCTTCCCTAGGCTTTCCTGCTAGCTGCCCTCAACTCCCTGGGCTCCTGTACACCCAGTGTCTAGCTCTCTTGATTTGGAAACTGGATTCTTTCCGTAAAAACCCTCCCTAGTTAAGAGGAAGTGTGTGCTGTATAAGAGTGATCCCAGGGGCGCCTGGGTGGCTCAGTCAGTCAAGCATCTGACTCTTGATCTCTGCTCAGGTCATGATCTCAAGGTTCATGAGTTCGAGCCCTGTGTCAGCCTCTGTGCTGGCAGTGCGAGGCCTGCTTGGGATGCTTTCTCTCCCTGCCTCTCTGCCCCTTCCCCACTCTCTCTCACAGACACTCTCTGTCTTTCAAAAATAAATAAACTTTTTTTTTAAAAAAAGAGTAATCCCAGTACCTTTCTCAATGGTCATACTGTTTCCTGCAAGTGCCCCGGTGTTGGTGCAAAATGCAGATGGCCCGCTAATGAAAACCAATTATAAATGAGGAGCTGAAGTTCTAGTTCTAAAGGAGTAACTTGCATAAGGCAAACCTAAGATCCTATCTTTAAAGGCAGCATGGAATTATAAAAATAAAGTAGATTGGGGAGGGAATACCTGGTCCAGGTCCTACATCTGACACGTTCTATCACAGATAAGCCATTGAGCGTCTCTGAAACCCAATTTCCTTATTTGTAAAAAGTGAATAAAAATGTCCCCTCACAAAGTTGGTGTGAGTCTCAAATGAGAAAATAAATATGAAAGTAAGTTTTAAAGTGTAAAATGCTTTTCATACACTAATTCTTCATTTCCTTTCTTTTAAAACTTGCTTTGAAATCATTTCAAATGTATAAAAGACTTGTAAGATTTTTATTAATTCCTACATATGCTTCCCCTAGGTGAACCAATTGTTAACATTTTACCGTAGTTGGCATATCTTTCTCTCATAGTCAGTATGTTTGTGTGTATGTGTGTGCAATCTTTTTTCCCAAACTATTTGAAACTTGCAAGCAGGAAAACTCATTTCCACTTATTATTACAGCATGCATTTACTGTAAGCAAGTACACTGTCCTACAAAACCACAGTCTAACTATCGGAATCAAGGAGATTAATATTGATATAATGCTACTTTTAAATTTTTTTTTCAATTTTAATGTTTATTTATTTTGAGAGAGAGAGAGAGAGAGAGAGAACAGGGGAGGGGCAGAGAAAGGGAGAAAGAATTCCAAGTAGGTTCTGCACTGTCAGCACAGAGCCCAATGCAGGGATCGATCCCACAAAGCGTGAGAGATTATGACCTGAGCTGAGATCAACAGCCAGACGCTTAACCTACTCAGCCACCCAGAAGCCCCAACATGATGCTACTTTTGAGTCCACCGACCCCATGAAGATTTTTCCCAGTTGTCACCAAAGGGTCATTTTTAGGTGTACCATCCACTCCTGGATCATGTATTACATTTAGCTATCATGCCTCTTCAATCTTCTTCAGTCTGGAAGAGTTCTTCTGTCCTTCTTTGACATGACCTTGATAGTTTTGAACAGTACAGGCTTTTTAGTAACTTTGCAAAGTGTCCCTCGATTGCCGATATCTCTCCATTATTAGATTTATATTACGCATTTTTGGCAGGAATACCCCAGGCATGTCACTGGGTGTTTTTCAGTGCACCGTATCAGAAAGCACATGATGTTCTTGTGTTCCATCACCAGTGGTAGTATTTTATCAGTGGGTTAAGGGAACTTCTGCCAGGTTTCCCCACTCCAAAGTTAAGGTAATTATTTTGTGCTCATTAAGAAATATTTAATATTAGTTTACGTTCTACTCTAAAAGAGAGTTTTCTGTCTTCTTTTATTCATGTTTATTTTGATCAGCATTGACCCTTGAATTCTTATTTTATACAATAGATTATAATCCGTTACTATCTTTATTCATGCTGATATTAAAATTTCCCAGATTTGAAGTGGGAATCCTTTTAGGCTGGCTCCTATGTCCTCTGAATATGTTTACCGTATTCTTTAAGCACTTTCTTTCTGGGACAGTAAGATATTCTTGGCTCATCTTGTCCTTTTCCTGCCCCAGCTCTGGAATCAGCCATTTCTCTAAAGAACCCTCATTACCTTTAGTGGAGAATGGTTTTCAGAAATAAAGATATCACGGTTAGGAATGCAAATTGATATTATAGATTATAGATTTTTTACTTCTAGAACAACTATATAGGCATGTGGAAAGAAAGGTGAGCTTCAAATCTTACCTCATTTCATGTATAACCATTAACTTGAGATAGACCAAATAAAAGTAGAAGCTAAAACTATAAATGAAGCTTCTATCAATAAAAAAAACTTAGAAATTTGTTTCATAAAAATGAAAAATATATTGCTCATCAAAAGATGCTGTTAAGAAAATGAGTAAGGTGTTAGAACTTAAGAGACTATCAACTTACAATGGACTGCTGTGTACATCAGGTGTTGTATATGAACATCACGGTAACCACAAACCAAAAGCCTATAATAGATACACAAACAATAAAGAGAAATGAATCCAAACATAACACCAAGGGAAATCATCAAATCAAAAGGAAAGAGAGTGAGAAAAGATGAAAGAGACAGAGAAGAACTACAAAAATAATCAGAAAACAATGAAAAAATAGCATCTTTTCTGACCACAACAGTTTGAAACTTGAAATCAATTACAAGGAAAAAGAAACTGGAAAAAACACACATGTGAAGACTGAACAATATACTACTAAACAACCAGTGGGTCAATGAAGCCATTAAAGAGGAAATTATAAAATACCTTGAGACAGATTAAAATGGAAACATAATATTCCAAAACCTTTGGGACACAGCAAAAGCAGTTCTGAGAGGGAATTTTATAGTGATACAGGCCTACCTCAAGAAACAAGAAGAATCTCAAAGAATCTAACCTTATACCTACAGGAACTAGAGAAAAGCAAACAAAACCTAAAGTTAGCAGAGGAAAAGAAACAATAAAGATCAGAGCAGAAATAAATGAAATAGAGACTTTAAAAATGGGAAAAAAATAATGAAACTAAGAGCTGATTCCTTGAAAAGATAAACAAAATTGATAGACGGCTAGGCAGACTCACCAGTAAAAGAGAGGGACCAAGTAAATAAAATCAGAAATGAAAGGAGAAATTACAAATGACACCACAGAAATACAAAAGATGGGAAGAAACTATTATGAAAAATTATATGCCAACAAATTGGGCAAGCTAGAAGAAATGGATAAATTCCTAGAAACATGTAAACTACCAAAACTGAAACTGGAAGAAATAGAAAACTTGAACAATAACCAGCAAAAAAATTGAATCAGTAATCCTAAAACTCCCAGCATAAAAAGCCCAGGACCAGACAGCTTCACAGGTGAATTCTACCAAACTTTTAAAGAAGAGTTAATACCTGTCCTTTTCAAACTATTCCAAAAATTGAAAAGGAAGGAATGCTTCCAAATTAATTCTATGAGGCTAGCATTATCTTGACACCCAAACCAGACAAAGACACTACAAAACTTACAGGCCAATATCCGTCATGAATATGGATGCAGAAACACTCAACAGAATATTAGAAAACTGAATTCAACAATATATTAAAATGATCATGCATCACAATCAAATGGGATTTATTCCAGGGATGTAAGGATGGTTCAATATCCACAATCAATGAATGTGATACCCCACATTAACAAAATGAGGGATAAAAATAATATCACCTCAATAGATGCAGAAAAAGCATTTGACAATATTCAAGATCCATTCATGATAAAAATTCTCCACAAAGTGGGTATAGAGGGTACATACTTCAACATAACAAAGGCTGTATATGACAAAACCCAGCTAACTTCATACTCAATGGTGAAAAGCTGAAAGCTTTTTTCTAAGATCAAGAACCAGACAAGGATGCCCACTTTCCACTTTTATTCAACATAGTACTGGAAGTCCTAATGATAGCAATCAAACAAGAATATAAATAAATGACATCCAAATTGGTGAGGAAGAACTAAAACTGTCACTGTTTACAGATGATATACTATATATAGAAAACTGGGAGCATCTGCGTGGTTCAGTCAGTTACTCACCTGACTCTTGATTTCAGCTCAGGTCATGATTCCACGGTTCATGAGTTTGAGCCCAACATCAGGCTCTCTGCTGTCAGTGGGGAGCCTGCTTTGGATCCTCTGCCCCCCTTTTGCTGGCCCTCCCCCACTTGTGTGTGCACACTCTGCTCTCTCTCTCAAAAATAAATATTTAAATTTTTTTTAAAAGGCAGAGGGTGCCTCAGTAGCACAGTGGGTTAAGCGTCTGACCATTGATTTCACCTCAGGTCATGATCCCATGGTTCATGGGTTTGAGCCCCATGTCAGGCTCTGTGCTGACAGTGAAGACTCTGCTTGGGTTTGTCTCTTTCCCTGACTCTGTGCCCCTCATGCCTCTCAAAAGAAAGAAAGAAAGAAAGAAAGAAAGAAAGAAAGAAAGAAAGAAAGAAAGAAAGAAAGAAAAAAGAAGGAAAGAGAAAGAAAGAAAGAAAGAAAGAAAGAAAGAAAGAAAGACAACTGAAGACACCACAAAATAACTATTAGAACTAATAAATGAATTCAGTAAAGTTGCAGGATACAAAATTAATAATCAGGTATACGTTGCATTTTTTTAATTTGGAACATAGAGGAATTTTATTTTATTTATTTTTTAATATGAAATTTATTGTCAAATTGGTTTCCATACAACACCCAGTGCTCAGCCCAACAGGTGCCCTCCTCAATACCCCTCACCCACCCTCTCCTCCCTCCCACCCCCCATCAACCCTCAGTTTGTTCTCAGTTTTGAAGAGTCTCTTAGGTTTTGGCTCCCTCCCTCTCTAACCTTTTTTTTTCTTCCCCTCCGCCATGGTTTTCTGTTAAGTTTCTCAGGATCCACATAGGAATGAAAGCATATGGTATCTGTCTTTCTCTGTATGACTTATTTCACTTAGCATAACACTCTCCAGTTCCATCCACGTTGCTACAAAAGCCATATTTCATTCTTTCTCATTGCCACGTAGTATTCCATTGTGTATATAAACCACAATTTCTTTATCCGTTCATCAGTTGATGGACATTTAGGCTCTTTCCATAATTTGGCTGTTGTTGAAAGTGCTGCTGTAAACATTGAGGTACAAGTGCCCCTCTGCATCAGTACTCCTGGATCCCTTGGGTAAATTCCTAGCAGTGCTATTGCTGGGTCATAGGGTAGGTCTATTTTTAATTTATTGAGGAACTTCCACACTGTTTTCCGGAATGGCTGCACCAGTCTGCATTCCCACCAACAGTGCAAGAGGGTTCCCGTTTCTCCACATCTTCGCCAGCATCTATACTCTCCTGATTTGTTCATTTTAGCCATTCTGACTGGCGTGAGGTGGTATCTGAGTGTGGTTTTGATTTGTGTTTCCCTGATGAGGAGCGACGTTGAGCATCTTTTCATGTGCCTGTTGGCCATCTGGATGTCTTCTTTAGAGAAGTGTCTATTCAAGTTTTCTGCCCATTTCTTCACTGCATCATTTGTTTTTTGGGTGTGGAGTTTGGTGAGCTCTTTATAGATTTTGGATACTAGCCCTTTGTCTGATACGTCATTTGCAAATATCTTTTCCCATTCTGTTGGTTGCCTTTTAGTTTTGTTGATTGTTTCCTTTGCAGTGCAGAAGCTTTTGATCTTGATGAGGTCCCAATAGTTCATTTTTGCTTTTAATTCCCTTGCCTTTGGAGATGTGTCAAGTAAGAAATTGCTGCAGCTGAGGTCAGAGAGGTTTTTTCCTGCTTTCTCCTCTAGGGTTTTGATGGTTTCCTGTCTCATATTCAGGTCCTTCGTCCACTTTGAGTTTATTTTTGTGAATGGCATAGGAAAGTGGTCTAGTTTCATTCTTCTGCATGTTGCTGTCCAGTTCTCCCAGCACCATTTGTTAAAGAGACTCTCTTTTTTCCATTGGATGTTCTTTCCTGCTTTGTCAAAGATTAGTTGGCCATATTTTGTGGGTCTAATTCTGGGGTTTCTATTCTATTCCATTGGTCTATGTGTCTGTTTTTGTGCCAGTACCATGCTGTCTTGGTGATTACAGCTTTGTAGTAGAGGCTAAAGTCTGGGATTGTGATGCCTCCTGCTTTGGTCTTCTTCAAAATTATTTTGGCTATTCGGGGCCTTTTGTGGTTCCATACAAATTTTAGGATTGCTTGTTTTAGCTTCGAGAAGAATGCTGGTGCAATTTTGATTGGGATTGCATTGAATGTGTAGATAGCTTTGGGTAGCATTGACATTTTAATAATATTTATTCTTCCAATCCATAAGCATGGAATGTTTTTCCATTTCTTTATATTTTCTTCAATTTCCTTCATAAGCTTTCTATAGTTTTCAGCATATAGATATTTTACATCTTTGGTTAGGTTTATTCCTAGGTATTTTATGCTTCTTGGTGCAATTGTGAATGGGATCAGTTTCTTTATTTGTCTTTCTGTTGCTTCATTATTAATGTGTAAGAATGCAACTGATTTCTGTACATTGATTTTGTATCCTGCGATTTTGCTGAATTCATGTATCAGTTCTAGCAGACTTTTGGTGGAGTCTGTTGGGTTTTCCACATATAATATCCATGTCATCTGCAAAAAAGTAAAAGCTTGACTTCATCTTTGCCAATTTTGATACCTCTGATTTCCTTTTGTTGTCTGATTGCTGATGCCAGAACTTCCAACACTATGTTAAACAACAGCGGTGAGAGTGAACATCCCTGTCGTGTTCCTGATCTCAGGGGGAAGCTCTCAGTTTTTCCCCATTGAGGATGATATTAGCTGTGGGCTTTTCATAAATGGCTTTTATGATGTTTAAGTATGTTCCTTACATCCCAATTTTCTCGAGGGTTTTTATTAAGAAAGGATGCTGAATTTTGTCAAATGCTTTTTCTGCATCGATTGACAGGATCATATGGTTCTTTTCTTTTATTAATGTGATGTATCACACTGATTGATTTGCAAATGTTGAGCCAGCCCTGCATCCCAGGAATGAATCCCACTTGATCATGGTGAATAGTTCTTTTTATATGCTGTTGAATTCGCTTTGCTAGTATCTTATTGAGAATTTTTGCATCCATATTCATCAGGGATATTGGCCTGTAGGTCTCTTTTTTTGCTGGGTCTCTGTTTTAGGAATCAAAGTAATGCTGGCTTCATAGAATGAGTCTGGAATTTTCCTTCCCTTTCAATTTTTTGGAAAAGCTTGAGAAGGATAGGTATTATCTCTGCTTTAAATGTCTGGTAGAATTCCCCTGGGAATCCATTTGGTCCTGGACTCTCATTTGTTGAGAGATTTTTGATAACTGATTCAAATTCTTCACTGGTTATGGGTCTGTTCAATTTTTCTATTTCTTCCTGTTTGAGTTTTGGAAGTGTGTGGGTGCTTAGGAATTTGTCCATTTCTTCCAGGTTGTCCAGTTTGTTGGCATGTAATTTTTCATAGTATTCCCTGATAATTGCTTATATTTCTGAGGGATTGGTTGTAATAATTCCATTTTCATTCATGATTTTATCTACTTGGGTCTTCTCCCTTTTCTTTTTGAGGAGCCTGGCTAGAGGTTTATCAATTTTGTTCATTCTTTCAAAAAACCAACTCTTGGTTTCATTGGTCTGCTCTACAGTTTTTTTAAATTCTATATTGTTTATTTCTGTTCTGATCATTATTATTTCTCTTCTTCTGCTGGGTTTGGGGTGTCTTGCTGTTCTGCTTCTATTTCCTTTAGGTGTGCCGTTAGATTTTGTATTTGGGATTTTTCTTGTTTCTTGAGATAGGCCTGGATTGCAATGTATTTTCCTCTCAGGACTGCCTGTGCTGCATCCCAAAGCATTTGGATTGTTGTATTTTCATCTTCATTTGTTTCCATATATTTTTTAATTTCTTCTCTAATTGCCTGGTTGACCCATTCATTCTTTAATAGGATGTTCTTTAACCTCCATGATTTTGGAGGTTTTCCAGACTTTTTCCTGGGGTTGATTTTTCAACGTTTTTTTAAATTTATTTTTGGGACAGAGAGAGACAGAGCATGAACGGGGGAGGGGCAGAGAGAGAGGGAGACACAGAATCGGAAACAGGCTCCAGGCTCCGAGCCATCAGCCCAGAGCCCGATGCGGGGCTCGAACTCACGGACCGCGAGATCGTGACCTGGCTGAAGTTGGACGCTTAACCGACTGCACCACCCAGGCGCCCCTCCTGGGGTTGATTTTAAGTTTCATAGCATTGTGGTCTGAAAGTGTGCATGGTATGAGCTCAGTTCTTTTATACTTAAGAAGGGCTGTTTTGTGACCCAGTATGTGATCTATCTTGGAGAATGTTCCATGTGTACTCGAGAAGAAAGTATATTCTGTTGCTTTGGGATGCAGAGTTCTAAATATATCTGTCAAGTCCATCTTATCCAATGTATCATTCAGGGCCCTTGTTTCTTTAATGATCCTGTGTCTAGATGATCTATCCATGTTGTAAGTGGGGTATTAAAGTCCCCTGCAATTACCACATTCTTATCAATGAGGTTGCTTATGTTTGTGATTAATTGTTTTATATATTTGGGGGCTCCCGTATTCGGAGCATAGACATTTATAATTGTTAGCTCTTCCTGATGGGTAGACCCTGTAATTATTATATAATGCCCTTCTTCATCTCTTGTTACAACCTTTAATTTAAAGTCTAGTTTGTCTGATACAAGCATGGCTACTCCAGCTTTCTTTTGAGTTCCAGTAGCGTGATAGATAGTTCTCCATCCCCTCACTTTCAATCTGAAGGTTTCCTCAGGTCTAAAATGAGTCTCTTGTAGACAGCAAATAGATGGGTCTTGTGTTTTTATCCATTCTGATACCCTATGTCTTTTGGTTGGAGCATTTAGTCCATTTACATTCAGTGTTATTATAGAAAGATATGGGTTTAGAGTCATTGTGATGTCTAGGTTTCATGCTTATAGTGATGTCTCTGGTACTTTGTGGTCCTTGCAACATTTCACTCACAGATCTCTTAGGATCTGTTGTAGGGCTGGTTTAGTGGGGATGAATTCCTTCAGTTTTTGTTTGTTTGGGAAGACCTTTATCTCTCCTTCTATTCTGAATGACAGACTTGCTGGATGAAGGATTCTTGGCTGCATATTTTTTTCTGTTCATCACATTGAAGATTTCCTGTCATTCCTTTCTGGCCTGCCAAGTTTCAGCAGATAGGTCTGCCCCTAGTCTTATGGGTATCCCTTTATAAGTTAGAGCGTGTTTATCCCTCGCTACTTTCAGAATTTTCTCTTTATCCTTGTATTTGCCAGTTTCACTATGATATGTCATGCAGAAGATCGATTCAGGTTACGTCTGAAGGGAGTTCTCTGTGCCTCTTGGATTTCAGTGCCTTTTTCCTTCCCCAGATCAGGGAAGTTCTCAGCTATGATTTGTTCAAGTCCACCTTCAGCCCCTTTCTCTCTCTCTTCCTCTTCTGAAATTCCTATTATACGGATATTGTTCCGTTTGATTGCATCACTTAGTTCTCTAATTCTCCCCTCATACTCCTGGATTTTTTTTATCTCTCTTTTTCTCAGCTTCCTCTTTTTCCATAATTTTATCTTCTAATTCACCTATTCTCTCCTCTGCTTCTTCAACCCGTGCTATGGCCACCTCCATTTTATTTTGCACCTCATTTATAACATTTTTTAGCTCCCCATGACTATTTCTTAGTCCCTTGATCTCTGTAACAATAGGTTCTCTGCTATCCTCTATACTTTTTTCAAGCCCAGCGATTAATTTTATGACTATTATTCTAAATTCTGGTTCCGTTATATTGCTTAAATTATTTTGATCAATTCGTTAGCTGTCGCCACTTCCTGGAGTTTCTTTTGAGGAGAGTTCCTCTGTTTCGTCATTTTGGGTAGTCCCTGGGATGGCGCCAAACTGCAGAGCACTTCCCCTGTGTCCTCTGGAGTAACTTGTGTTGGTGGGCGGGGCACAGTCAGACCTGATGTCTGCCCCCAGCCCACCACTGGGGCCACAGTCAGACTGGTATGTACCTTCTCTTCCCCTCTCCCAGGGGCAGGACTCACTGTGGAGTGGTGTGGCCCCTGTCTGGGCTACTTGCACACTGCCAGGCATGTGTTGCTGCTTCTATGGGATCTGGCGTATTAGCCAGGGTGGATCCACAAGGTGCACAGGTGCAGGAGGGGCAGGCTTAGCTCCCTTTGCCATCGGTGGTTCCATGCGAGAGGGGCCCTGCAGCACTGGGAGGGAAGCAGACCCGTCAAAGGGATGGATCCACAGAAGCACAGTGTTGGGTGTTTGCCTGGCGCAAGTAAGTTCTGTGATGGGAACTGGTTTCCTTTGGAATTTCGGCTGGGGGATGGGAGAGGGAGATGGCACTGGCCAGGGCCTTTGTTCCCTCCTCCCCCCAGGCTGAGCTCTGTCTTCCGGGGCTCAACAACTCTCCCTCCCGGTGTCCTCTCACCCTCCCCGCTCTCCAAAGCAGAGCTGTTCACTTTTAACATTTGAGATTTTAAGTCCTGCTGGCTGTCAGAACTCATGCAGTCCGGCCCCTTCGCTTTTGCAGGCCAGACTCGGGGGCTCTGCCTTGCCGGGCTGGCTGCCCCTCCACCGCGCCGGCTCCCTCCTGCCAGTCAGTGTAGCATGCACCGCCTCTCCGCCCTTCCTATCCTCTTCCATGGGCCTCCTGTCTACACTTGGCATTCTGCTAGTCTTCTGGCGGTTTTCTGGGTTATTTAGGCAGGTGTGGGTAGAATCTATGTGATCAGCAGGAGGAGGTGAGCCCAGTGCCCTCCTATGCTGCCATCTTCCTCAGCTGTCCTGTGTTGCATTTTTATATACAAATATCAAACAATCAGAAAATGAAATTAAGAAAGTAATCCCATTTACAATTACATAGAAAATAAAATCCCCAGGAATAAATTTAGCCAAGGATGTGAAATATCTGTACTCTGAAATTGTTAAGATAGTAATGAAAGAAATTGAAAATGACACAAATACATGGAAAGACATACCATGCTCATGGATTGGAAGAATATATAATGTTAAAATGTCCATACCACCCAAAGCAAATCTACAGATTCAATACAATCCCTATCAAAATTTGAATGACTTTTTCACAAAACTTGAACAAATAATCCTAAAATTTATATGGAACCACAAAAGACTCCAAATAGCCAAAGCAGTCTTCAAATATAGCAGAGCTGGAGATATCAGACTTCCTGATTTCAACTATGCTACAAAGCTATAGTAATCAAAACAGTATGGTACTGGTACAAAAACAGACACATAGATTAATCGGAGAAAGTAGCCCAGAAATCAACCCATGCTTATATGGTCAATTGATCTACAACAAAGGAGGCAAGAATATACAATGGGGACAAGACAATATTTTCAATAAATTGTGTTGGTAAAACAGGACAGCTACATGCAAAGAGTGAAACTAGGCCGTTTTCTTACACCATATAAAAATAAATAAATTCAGGGCTTATGGGTGGCTCTGTCTGTTGAGGATCTGACTCTTTATTTTGGCTCAGGTCATGAACCCAGGGTTGTGTGATCGAGCCCCATGTTTGGCTCTGCACTGAGCATGGAGCCTGGTTAAGATTTCCCCTCTCTGTCCCTCTGACCCTTTCCCCTGCTCACACACTCTCTCTCTCTAAAATAAAAAAAATTAAAGAATAATAAATTAAATAAACTCAAAAAGGTTTAAAGACCTAAATTTAGCCCTGAAATCATAAAATTCCTAAACGAAAATGTGGACAGGAAACTCTTGGACGTTGGTCTTAGAATTTTTTTTTTTTTTTTTTTTGGATCTGTGTCCTTGGGCAAAGGCAACAAAAACAAAAAGAAACAAAAAGACTATTTCAAACTGAAAAGCTTTTGCACTGCAAAAGAAATCATCAACAAAACAAAAGACAACCTACTGAATGGGAGAAGATATTTGCAAATGATGTATCTGGTTAATATACAAAATATATAAAGAACCCATACAACTCAACACCAAAAATAACGCAATTAAAAAATGGTCAGAGGACCTACATAGACATTTTTTCAAAGAAGACTTACAGATGGCCAACAGACACATGAAAAGATGCTCGACATCATCAGGAAAATGCACATCAAAACCACAGTGAGATAAGAAATCTAAATTAACATGAATCAGTAAAAAAAAAAACAAATGAAAAACCTATGATGAGATATTATATCACACATGTCAGAATGTCTACTATCAAAAAGACAAGAAATACGTGTTGGTGAGGATATGGAGAAAGGGGAATTTTGTGTACTTCTGGTGGGAATATAAATTAGTGCAGTGGAAAATAGTATGGAAGTTACTCAAAAAATTAAAAACAGAAATACCATACAATCCAGCAATTCCACTTCTGGATATTTACCCAAAGAAAACAAAAACACTAATTTGAAAAGATATATGTACCCTCTATATTCATTGAATTATTTGGTACAATATTCAATATATGAAAACAACCTAAGTGTCCATAATAGATGAATGGATAAAGATGTGATATCTCTCTCTCTCTCTCTCTCTCTCTCTCTCTCTCTCACACACACACACACACACACACACACAGTGGAATATTACCACTCAACCATTAAAAAATAATGAAATCTTATCTTGTCATTTACAAAAACATGGATAGACCTACAGTGTATTATGCTAAGTGAGATAAGTCAGACAGAAAAAGACAAATACCATATGATTTCACCTATATGTGGAATCTGAAAAACAAAACAAACAAAACAAACAAAACAGTAATAGAGTCATAAAGATGGAGAAAAAACTGGTGGTTGCCAGAGGGGAGGAGGATGAAGAGATAGATAAAGTAGGTAACAGGAATTAAGAGGTACAAACTTACATTTGTAAAATAAATAATTCACAGGGACATAAAACACAGCATAGGGAATATAGCCAATAATATAATAACTTTGTATGGTGACAGATGGTAACTAGACCTATTCTGGTGATTACTTCATAATGTATGTACATGTTGAGTCACTGTGTTGTGTACCTGAAAGTAACATAATTTTGTATTTCAACTATACTTAAATAAAAAGTGTATTTTTACAAAGCTTACTTTTAATTGGAAGCTAATATAAATAAATTTCAAATTATCAGGGAAAAATGAATAGACAAGCCACTGAATATATATATATATATATATATACATATATACACACATATATATACGTATATATACATACGTATGTATATATATACATATATACATATATACATATATATATACATATACATTCTGACATATATATACGTATATATATACGTGTATATATATATACGTATATATACACATATATACGTATATATATGTGTATATGTATATACGTATATATATATACATATATACACATTGAGGACTAATATGTACAAAAGGTAAATATATTTTAGAATATATAATAGGACATATGTATCAGGAATATATAAGTATGTAAATAATGCCTAAAAATCCACAATAAAAAGACAACCCTTAGGAGATATTCTGGCAGTTTCTTATGAAGCTAAACATATTCTTACCATACTATCCAGCAATTGCATTGCTTGGTGTTTACTGAAATGAGTTGTAAACTTATATGCAAACAAAAGTCGGCACATCAGTGTTTATAGTAGTTTTATTCATAATTGCCAAAAGTTGGAAGCAACCAAGATGCCCTTCAGCAGATGAGTGATAAATAAACTGTAGTACATCCAGACAATGTAATATTATTCAGCAATAAAAAGAAATGAGCTATCAAATCATGAGAAGACATGATAGAACTTTAATGCATCTTGCTAATAAAAGAAGCCAATCTGGAAAGGCTGTATACTGTATGATTCCAACTGTGTGCCATTCTGGAAAAGGCAAGACTATGGAGACAGTGAAAAGATCAGTGGTTGCCAGGGGTGGGGTGGGGGTAGGAATGAATAGGGAGGATTTTTAGGGAGTGAAACTATTCTTTATGATATAATAATGGATACATGTCAATACCCATAGGATGTACAACACAGAGTGAACCCTATTATAAACTACAGACTTTAGTTAATAATAACGTATCACTGTCGGCTCATCAGTTGTAACAAATATACCACACCAGTGCAAGATGTTAATGACAAGAGGAACTGGTGAGGTGATGGTTGAGGGAGAATACGAAACACTATACTTTGCATTCAATTTTCTGTAAACCAAAACTGCTCTAAAAAATAAAATTTAGGGGAGCCTGGGTGGCTCAGTCAGTTAAGTGTCTGACTTCGGCTCAGGTCGTGATCTCACGGCTCATGAGTTCTAGCCCTGCGTCGGGCTCTGTGCGGACAGCTCAGAGCCTGGAGCCTGCTTCTGATTCTGTATCCCCCTCTCTGTCTGCCGCTCCACTGCTTGCTCTCTCTCTCTCTCTAGCTCTCTCTCTCTCAAAAATAAGTAAACATTTAAAAAATCTCTTTCTCTCTCTCAAAAATAAGTAAAAATTAATTTTTTTTTTTTTAAGTTTATCAGGGCACCTGGGTCGCACAGTCGGTTAAATGGCCAACTTCAGCTCAGGCCATGATCGCATGGTCCATGCATTCAAGCCCTGCATCTGGTTCTGCACTGACAGCACAGAGCCTGCCTGGGATTTTTCTCTGTCCTCTCTGTCTCTGCCCCCTCTCCCCTATTCATGCACTCTTGCTCTCTTTCTCTTTCTCTTTCTCTCAAAGTAAAGGAACTTTCAAAAAAATAAAATTTATTTACTAAAAACAAAAGGCAAATTCAAAATTTTTAAATGGGCAGAAGTCCTGAATAAACCAATTTGCAAAAGAAAACATAGGAGTGGTCAATAGGTACATTAAAAGGTGCTTAACATCATTAGTATAAGGGAAGTAGAGTTAGATACTATTTTATATTCATTAGAATGACTTTTTTTAAAAAAAATCTGATAATTCCAAATGATGTTGAGAATGTCAAATGACTGCAATTCTTATACACTGCCGTTTAGAATGTAAAATGGTACAGCCACTCTTGAGAACTGTACTGTTTGGTAATTCCTTATACAGTTAAATGTATATCTGGTCCTAAAATAAAAATATACGTTCACAAAGATTTCTACTGGAATGCTCATAAAGCATTGGAAACAACCCAAATGTCTATCAACAGAAGAATAGATAAAACAAATTGTGGCACATCCCTATAATCAATATCACTCAGCAGAGTACCAATATACACAGCACAAAGATGAATCCCCAAAGCATTATGTTGAATCAAAGAAGCCAGCCATACTTGTGTGGTTCGATTTATATAGAATTCAAAAACAGACACAACTGCTCCGTGGTGATAGAAATCAGAACAAAGGCTGCCTGGGGCTGGATGTGCAAGGGAGATTGACTGCAAAGAGACACAGAGAAATTTTGAGGGTGATTAAAGGGTTCTAAGATTTTAACTGTGGTGGTTACATGGCTCTATACAATTGTTAAAGCTCATCCAACTGAACACTTGAGATCTATGCCTCCTAATTTATATAAATATACCTGAATTTAGGGGGGAAATGACTGCAGCGCTATCTTCAAAGATCTTAACAGAAGAAAAGCTGACACGAGAATTCTAAGCATTAACAAATCTGACATTTGAATATAAAGATACAGAGTGTTTTTAGCACTTGGGAAAAACTAATGGAACATATTTCCCATGAGTCGTTTTTTAAGATACTGCTAAAATTCAAAATTTAGCTATATCTCTGAGGGTCCATTCAGATAAACAAAGGACACTCTCTTTTTGCACAGTTTATATATGCACAGATTTCAGTTACCATGTTTTATGGGCTGAATTGCATACCCCCATTACCACCAATTCATACGTAGAAGTCCTGAGCCCCAGTATCTCAGAATATGACCTTATTTGGAGATAGGGAGTTTAGAGAGGAAATTAAGTTGAAATGAGCTCATTGGGGTGGGCCTTAATCCAATAGGGCTAGAAAATTTGATTGCAGACACATACAGAGGGAAGTTGATGTGAAGATATGGAGAAGATGGCCATCTACAAGCCATGGAGAGAGGCCTGGAACAGATCCTTTTCTCATGGCTCTCAGAAGGAACCAACCCTGCTAACACCTTGATCTTGGACTTCTAGCCTCCAGAACTGTGAGAAAATAAATTTCTGTTATTTAAGCTACAAATCTGTGGTACTTTGTTATGGTAGCCCCCAAAACTAATGGACTATGATTTGGTTGATTAACATCACTGCTCAGAAATATGCTTCAAATGTCAGTTACCACAGTATATCAATTGACTAATCACATAAAGTAGTAGATTCGCTGCTAACTCTTCAGCCCACACATGACTATGTATATAATAAGTATGCATCACGATAAATGACCAGTCACATTACTTCTAACATGGTCTGTCAGTGATTGGTCACTATGCGCTTGATACTCAGTTCAAACACAGCAAAGCCCGCATTTGTGTTGCATACTTTCTTTCCATTGATAAGGCTATGTGACATTTTACAAAAGTGGATAATAGAAAGATGGAATTAACCAGTAAACAAAAGTACATATATCAAAGCACCAAAAAATAACACCAAGCATAAAATGGGAAAGTGATTGTAATGAGAAAGATAAAAATGTCATGAAGACGTGACATGGACAAAAGCCCTCACATTAAAGGAACTCTTAAAGAAATCGCACAATATTGAAAATGCAAAGGGTAAAATGTTGGGAGCTGACCCATACTTAGAAAAGAGTATGATAATTTGCCGAGGTATAGGCAAGATGTTTGTTTTATATCATAAGTGATATTACTCATATGCTGGGAAGCTATTGTGATTTTTCAAGAATCTCGAGGAATCTCCCAGTATCTATCTCTGTCTGCCACTGCGAAGCAGATGTCTCTCAAGAGCTTACTAGGAAGCTCCTATGAATCTCACATCTGCCAATGCATCTGGCTACAACCGCTGGCACAGTATAAGAGAGTGATGTGTTCCCACCTTCTAAATCTCATGCAAGTGCCTCTCATTGGCAAATTTTAATACAGAACCGTTTAGGACAAGGAATTCTGGGAAACTTCCCTCTGGCCTCTCTTCTGTGATACAAAGAAAACCTTAAAATGGTGTGATGGTTGTAGGAGGCAGAATTATTGCCACCCAAAGATGTCTAGTCCCTGGAACCTGTGGATATGTTACCTTTCACATGAAAAAGAACTTTGCAGATGAAATCAGAGGTACCTCCAAATGGGGATATCCTCCTGGATAATGTATGTGAGACCAGTGTAATCATATGAGCTCTTATTAAAGCTGGGAGAAGGAGGCAGAGGAGTATGTGGGAGAGATTCAAAGTATGAGGAGGACTCCAAACCACCATTGCTGGCTTTGAAGAAAAGTTTCTCTTTGGAGAAAGGGAACTAGGACTGAGGGTACGCAGAGAGCTGTACGATCTGTCAGCCAATGAGGAAACAAGAACCTCAGCCCTGTAATTGCAACGACTTGGATGTACAATGACTCTCACTTACAGCATTTAGAAAGGAATGCTCTGGTGACTCACCGATTTCTGCCTAATGAGAAACTTGTCAGACATTAGACCTACAGAAATGCAGGGTAATAAATTTGTGTTGTCCAAGCCACTGAGTCTGTGGTTATTTGTTACAGCAGCAGCAGAAAACTAATACAGTGGTCATGCTGCATTCATGAGGAGATGAGTGCAAAATCTGGGAAAACCACTAACAATAAGTAGTGTATCCATTGAAATGTAAGGCTAAAAGTAAAACAAATGTGGAGATTATAATTAGAGATGAAAAATACAAATTCCATAAACCCTGATAATGTAGAAAGAGGCAAGTTAGGAAGGGCAGGACTGGAGTAAGATGGCTAATGTTCTTTATAGTAGCAAGTTCATAATGTAATGACTGAGGTCAAATCATAGTATTCTAATTTGATAAAGTAATTTGTGTATCCATATGTTCTAAAAGATAATGATAAATACTTGGATAAGTAAGATAACTAAAATTTCAGGAATAGAGATGGAAAAAGTGAAAATCTATCAATTCCACCAATGTCCATGATCAGCAACGAATGCTGTCTCAAACAGCAGAGGATTAAACATGTTCTTTATAATTAATGGAAAACTACTATATTAAAAATGTAATCCTTTGAAAGTATCAGAAGAAATAAAAAATCGAAGAAAATATATTAATGGTAATAAAAACAGAAAGCATAGCATACAATAATTTGACAAAGCTATGTCCATAAATGCCTGCCATTTCAATAAATAAAATCAGCTAAATTCGCTTATTAAAAAATGAGAGCTTTCCGATAAGACCGTATTGCAAAATCCAATGTACATAAAGGGACTCCAAAACACTGATATGAAGTGAAGGAAAGAGTTAAAGTATGCAAATACAAGCAAAAATAAAACAAGGTTTATAATTTTGAAATCAGGCATGTTGAATTTAGGGCAACAAACATTAAAATAGAAAAGAAATTTGGGATGGGTGAAATTCTTAACAAAGGACCAACAGTTGTGAAAATCTGTGTGCCCAATAATATAGCATTAATTTTCATAAGACAAAAAAATAACAGGTAATAAAATGAGAAAGAAAGAAACATATGAGTAGTGCAGATTTTAATTCATTTCTATCAGGCCATGGTAGATACAAGTAGACAAAATAATAAAATCAAACACTCAGAAGATCTTGGTATTATAAGTAAAGTATATCTAATTGACAAATA
Source organism: Panthera uncia (assembly GCF_023721935.1). Taxonomy (NCBI): domain Eukaryota; kingdom Metazoa; phylum Chordata; class Mammalia; order Carnivora; family Felidae; genus Panthera; species Panthera uncia. The sequence continues at coordinate 111,583,873 of NC_064817.1, read as the reverse complement.
TTGAACCACAAGTACCAGTGGCAGGAAAAGAACAGAACTTGAAGTTCACAGAGTCCCATTTTGCTGCTTTGTTGCCTTTAAAACTGTGATCTTCTCTAAGACAGTAACATGCAAAAGAATGAGGTTGAATTCATTGTTTCACTCCAAATGAAACAAAAACCTTAATATAAGAGCTAAAACTATAAAACTCTTAAGAGAGAACCTAAGTGCAAATCTTCACGACCTTGTATACTCCAAACACACAAATGACAAAAGGAAAAAAAGTAGACATTTTGGATTTCGCAAAAATGAAAGACTTTGTATCTCAAAGGACACTGTCAATAAAATGAGTAGACAACCCACAGAATGGGATAAATTATTTGCAAGTCACATATCAGGTAAGTGACTGATATACAGAATATATAAAGAAATTCTGCAACTCAACACAGAAAGACAAAAATCACAGTTAAAAAATGGACTTGAATAGACATTTCTCTAAAAAAGATACACAGTTGGCCACTAGGCACATGAAGACAAGCTCAACATCGCTAATCATTAGCTATATATTAAAAAAACAGTAAGTGTTGCTGAGGATGTGGAGAAACTAGAACCCTCATTTATTGCTGGTGAAATTGTAAAGCAATGTAGCTGCTTTGGAAAAGTCTGGCTTTTGATCCAGCAACTCGATTCCTAGGTATATACCTATGAGAAATGAAAACATATGTCCACACAAAAATATAGACGCTCTTCTTCATGGACGCGTTATTTATAATCACCAGAAATGGAATTAACTCCAATGTCCATCCACTGTTGAGACAAGTAAAATGAGGTGTATCCCTAGGAGGGAATATTACCGTGCAGGCAGAGCTATGTAAGTGACACAGTCTTGAAGAACCAGATCTGTATGGCAACTGCAGACACCGCTACGAGTGATAGAAAATAAAGCAGTTAAGTTTTTTAAATTTGTATTTGATTTATTTTGAGCAAGAGAGAGAGAGAGAGAGAGAGGGAGGCAGACAGAGAAGGAGAGGGAGAGATTTGCATTAAGTGTCCAAGACAGGCAAATGCATAGATGTAGAAAGTAGATCAGTGGTCGCTTAGTGCTGGGGGATGGCAAGGATGGGTGTGACTGATCAAGGATATGGGGTCTCTTTTTGGGTGAAAATGTTTTAAAGTTGATTGTGGCAATGGTTTCGCAACCTTGTGAATATAACAGAAACCATTAAAGTGCACACTTTTTTTTTATATTTATGAGACCATGCAAGCAAGGAGGGACAGGGAGAGGGGGACAGAGGATCTGAAGTGGGCTGTGCGCTGACAGGCTGACAGCAGCGAGCCTGACGTGGGGCTCGAACTCACGAACTATGAGATCATGACCTCAGCCAAAGTTGGATGCTCAACTGACTGAGCCACCCAGTTGCCCCTAAACTGCACACTTTGCAAGGGTGAATTTTACAGTATGTAAATCGTGCTCCTCTCCCTCTCATATATGTATACGGAAGCACTCATAGTTACAGTCAGCATAGCGTATGGTTATGCAGTGTGGCAGTCCTCGCACACTGTCACAGATGTACTTCCTCATCCTCCTGACATGGGTATCAGCGTCGGGCTTCCAGCCCCTTTGGCTCCTGCTGGACCTTCAGCTTCAGCTCCTCTGACTTCTGGACCAGGTGTGTGTTCAGTTTCCTGCTGAGAGATATCGTCTCCTCTTTTCGTTTATCTACATCATCAGAGAGGTGGCAGGAGACCGACATGGCTTCTGGCTTATCCTTGTAGATTCTGGTTTGTCCTTTCTTCCCTCCACTCTCCGTGCATCTTTCCATCCTAACTACCTGCCCTCCTATCTTCAGGGCAAACACAAGCCTCAGAAACACCAGATACCAGTTCACCAGTTCCAACGATAGCACGCAATCAAATAATTCCCGTAATAAATGCTTTATTCTAGGGGCGCCTGGGTGGCTCAGTCATCTTGATTTCGGTTCAGGTCATGATCTTACTGTTCGTGAGTTCGAGCCCCATATTGTGCTCTGTGCTGACAGTGTGGAGCCTGCTTGAGAATCTCTCCCTCTTCTTCTCTCTCTGCCTCCCTCTCTCTCGCTCTCTCTCTTGCTCAAAATAAATCAAACACAAATTTTAAAAAATTAAGTGCTTTATTTTCTATCACTGGTAGCGGTGTCTGCAGTTGCCATACAGACCTGGTTCTTCGAGATTGGGTCACTTACATAGCTCTGCCTGCACAATATGATTGCCCGCTTCGCTTACCCACGTTGCTGAACTCCATGGCAGTTCTCTCAGACAGCTTTTATGTTATGCCAGCGTGCTCTCAAAGCAACAGTTCTCTTATGCCAACAGTTATGCCAACAGTTCTCTCTCAGTGCTCCCTTAAATCATATTTTGCATCTCTCAGTCTCCTCCACAAGAGAGCAATATGAAAATAATACTTATTATTTTATTGCTTTAAATGTGCCTTACCAGAGATCATTTTTTTGTACTCTAGTTGTTCTCTGCTCTGTCTTATAAGGTCTCCCAATCTATAAACTTTTTCATTTGAAATGAGAAATTTGTATGTCAATTGCTTTTCATTAAGAGACGATGTCCTGAGGCAGAGTGGAGGTAGGGGAATATTAGTGTCCACACTTACAGGTTTCCACACCAGTGAAAACCTGGTACTTTCTCTGCTAGTTTTGGATAGATTTATTTTGGCAGCTTGGTAGTGACTGTTGGAAATGATCGACAGGAGCCTGAGATATGGCAGAGAGTAGAGATAACACTCTGGGGTTTAGACTAATCTGTGAGATATGGTTTCTCCTTTCCTTGAAGAACTGCTATTTTGCTTGGCCTCAAAGACAATAGAAAATCATAGTTTAGAGGAAGAAATGATCAAATTAAAGCTGAAAGCACTCAGTTTCTCTGTATTGAAAAGCCCAGTCTCACTATTCCAAAAAGAATGGCCAATAAACCTTCGAGTTAATTGGCCTCATTTTGTGAGCAAAGTAAGACAAAATTGCAATGCTGAGAATTTAGCACTACTTGTTCATATAACAGATTAAACTAGATATGCGCATTTCAGTGAACAACTGCCTTGAGTGATTCTTCAGAGGAGCAGTTCATTATAAACAAAGAGATAAAATATGCAAGTAGTGGAAACTGATAATGATTTTTCAAAGTAACACTAACTCTTATCAGACTTGTGGAAGAAACCACTACAGACAATGATAAATCATAACTTTCCAATAGCGGGTCCCTAAGCTTTCAGAGAAAATAGGATGGATACACATTGAAGTTTGCATTGCTGTTAACTTTTAATTAATCAATTCCACTACCTACCTCTGAAAACAGAATAGCCCTGTATGGAAGCCCATTTCTGACAGACAGTGTCAAGACAAAACCTGCGTGTGTTACTTCTGTTGTGATGAGACCTGTTATCACATTAGAGCAGCTCAATGGCAAAAGGAGCTTTGTGACTTAACTAGAACTGAGGACAAAGGCATTCAAGTAAACACTGTGTTTCACTAGGGTTCTTATGAAGGCGTGCGCTCAGGCATGCAAATGATTTGGAAATGCATCGCCTTATTATCTCGTGGAAGGCTATAGTTCTTTTTATTGAAATATATTTGGCACGTAACATTGTGTAAATTTAAGGTGTACCAACTGTTGATTTGATACGTTAATATATTGTAATATGACTGCCATTGTAGTGATAGCTAACACCTCTATCGCAGCACGTGACTATCATTTCTTCTTGGTGATGGGAATAATTAAGATCTAGTCTCTTAGCAGATTTGATGATTATAATACAGTATTGTTGTCTGTATTCACTATGTTGTGTGTTAGATCTCCAGGACTTACTTGTCTACTAGTTGCCAATTTGTATCCTTAAGCAACATGTCTCCTATTTCCATACCCCGCGCCCCCTATATTAGTGGTATCGTACAACCTTAGTGCCCATCAGTGGATGAATGGATGAAGAAAATGTGGCAAAAATGTACAATGGGGTATTATTTATTCATCCATAAGGAAGAAGGAAATCCTTCCATTTTTGATGATATGGTAGAAGGCAAAAAGTTACTAACGTAGTAAGGAGTTGTAGGCACTTGTGAGGAGATAGCCACAGGACCAAGTGCATGTGATTGGAGGAGGTTTTTAGTTTCAGTACTTTCTGACCTTTGCTGCTACGTACCAGGAAAACTATTGGGTTACCTTATGCATTTGGGGCTAGGCCACCAACATTATGACCATCCCACTCCCAGTGTACTCAAGGTCTATGAAAAAGGACCTTCAGAATGAATGGGGGAGCTTTCTGAGCAAGATTCTTATTTTACATGTGGACCTTCTCACCAAATCCTTATCTATTCAGATCAGAAAACTGTACTCGAGATAAGACTGCTGACTTCTATTCTTTAGGGTTTTTTTTTTCATTTTTCTTTCTGGTTTTAGTAAAACTGTTTTGTTTTGAAAATCCCAGTTTGTCATACCTTTGTTAAAAGGAGCAAAAAAACCAAACAAACCGGTTTTAAGAAAAGCTTTTGCTGTTTATTCTTTGGCCAGAAAGAAAGTGGGTATAGCTTTCTCTTGACCTGGGGTATAATGAGAACAGTAGGAAGAGAGAAAGAAGAGGGGCCCACCTGCCCAAACTCTCTCAGGGGTGTCGTGAAACTGCTTGAGGAGCATCTCTTGGCTCCAACCTCGAAAAGCTTATAAAAGGTAAAATGGCAGAGAAATGCTAAGAACACTGGGAATAATAACAGGCAGATTTCCATGAAAGCACTGGTCTCCCATGTGATGTTAACTAAGCCACCGGACCTCTTTACTACAGCTCCCTTTTTGGAAAATGTAGCTACTACTGCCAAACTTGAAAAATCACTATGTGTTAAATAACATAATGTATATTAAAGTAGCTCCCAGATAATAAACATTCGATGGATGTTTATTATTATCACTATTTGTGTGAGTTAAACAGAGTATTTCTTCTGAACATGCTGTGTTAGTTTCTTGGGCATATTGTTCTTAACACAGAAATGTTTGGGTGGGGGGGTTCTCATGTTTTTAAATATCAGTTCTGGACGTTGGCCTTCCATCTGATTTTTGTCATAATGGACATCCTCTTCCATTAGATTTTGTGCCTCTCTGTGTTCATTATAATTTGTGGCTATTGTAGAAGTATTCACAATGTAACTGACATGCCTATTACCCACCAGAATACAATCTGAACTACCCAGTTGAGCTGGAACTAAATCAACTTTTCCAAAAATGAATCATAATCCTTACTAATATACTTTGACTGCTGTTCATTATGCTTGTAATTGTAGCTGATACATTTATTGAAATATTTCCATCTAATTGGACACTCTCTGAACCAGTCAGCATATGATAGATACTCCCTCCCTATCCACTCTTCTAATACTGAGCAGGAGTGGGGAACTAAATGCCAAGAAAGTTCGAGGTTCGATACTCATGGTCCTTTGCTTAAACCCCAAAAGAAAAGTCTCTCTTAAGAGGAAAGAGGATATTGTCTATCACTTTTGTAATTTAATCTTTTTTATTTTAGAGAATCTTTAGGTTTACAGACAAATTGAGCATAAAGTACTTCTCTCTCATTTTACTATGTTGTGAAAACCTGATGTTGAGCCATTTCAGGTGAGAAGTTTATTGTCTGCTCCTTTCACTCCTGAAGAATTCAATCTCACTTCTGCTCTAGAGTGAAATGGCATTCAGTAATCACATATTACTTCCTATTATGGGCTCATCAGAAGGGTAACTTTCTACTACTGCTAACCCATTTGAAAGAAAAAAAAAAAGAATGAAAAATGTAGGATTTGCAGTTCTGAATAAGAAGAATACCTAAGAGAGATTATCGTGAAATCTTACTGTGCCAATAAAAACACCAACTTCAGCTGGAGGCACGTAACCGGCCCTGTGATCTAAAAGAGTCACTTTACCTGGCTAAGTCCCACTTTCCACAGCTGCAAAATGAAGACATGAGACCGGCTCAGTGGTCCTCAACCTTAGTGATGGCACATTGCAACCTTCTGGAGTGGGTTTTCAATCTCACTGTGGCTGGGCATCCAAAACAGTTTTCTAAAACAGGATCATCTCCTCCTTAAAGGTTTGACAGCACTTGACAGCAAGCCTGCCTGGGATGTGTGCACATGGGGTTGTGTGTGTGTATTAGTGTTGTTTCCGCGGTAGATTTTAATCTACTGATTCCGCTTCCTTAGTGTCTATACTTCCATTCAGGTTTTCAATGTTTTGTGAAACACTTTTGAGAAGTCTTGTTTTTCTAAGAAATCATCCATTTCATGCATGTTTACGTGTAAATTATTAATAGTAGTCCCTTATACTTTTTGAATCTTCTGCTCTGTTTTCAGTTACGGTCATATTTTCACTCTTAATAGTGGTTTTCTTGGCCCTTTTGTCTTTCTTTTTGATCTGTATTTCCAGAGTTTTATCCGCTCTATTTGACTTTTTATAAAAAACAACTTTTTGCTGCTCCTTTCTGTTTCTTGGTTTCTTTTTCCTTTATTTCTATTTTTATATTTATTTACTTCCTTTTTTATTTTCTTTAGTTTTATTTTGCTGTTCGTTTTATAATTTCTGATGCTGTACACTTTGCTCACTCATCTGAAGTCCTTACTCTTTTCTGACATATGCATATGAGTACAAATTTCCCTCTTACCACTGCTTTGGCTGCATCCCACAACTTTTGATATGAACTATTTTCATTGCCATTGAGTTTAAAATATGATTTGATTTATATTATTGATTGTCTTTTTTGCATGAGTTATTAGAGATATATTTTAATATTTTTTAATAAATTGGGAGTTGGTGATCTTTTAGTTGTTTATTTCTGTTATTTCATCTCAAGCAAAACAAATACTTTCTGATCTATATGATATTGTTTGGCATTTATTAATATTTTTGTCCTGGGCTAAAACATGGTTAATATTTTTTCTTGACAGAGTCTCATTTATTTATTTATTTTTATATAATATAATTTCCCACCTTTTATTGAGGTATAATTCACAAATAAAAATTATATATATTCAAGGCATACAGCTTGATGTTTTGATATACATTGTGAAATCATCAACACAGCCAAGGCAAATAACATGCCTAGTAGCTCACATAATTACCATTTTCCATTTTTTTCTTACTTTCTTACATTTTCTTTTTATATGGATGAACTTGGACAACATTATGCTAAGCTAAATAATCCAATACTGCATGATCTCACTTGTATGTGGAATCTAAAAATAGCAAAACTCAGGGGCACCTGGGTGGCTCACTTGGGTAAGCATTCAACTTCGGCCCAGGTCATGATTTTACCATTCCTGAGTTCGAGCCCCACCTTGGGGTCTGTACTGACAGCTGAGCATGGAGTCCACTTCAAATTCTCTGTCTCCCTCTCTCTTTGCCCCTCCCCTGCTCGCTCACTCGCTCTCTCTGTCTCAAAAATAAATATTAAAAAATTAAAAACATAAAAATAAAAAAACTCATAAAAGCAGAGAGTAGTAGAGTGCTGGTTACCAGGGGCTGGGGTGGAGTAGAAAATGGTGAAATGTTGCTCAAGGAGTACAAAGTTTCAGTGATGCAAGATGAATAAGTTCTAGAGAGCTAATGTACAACAATGTAAATATACTTAACAATATTTTCCTGAATACTTGAAATCTAAGAGGGTAGATATTAAGTGTTATCATCAATAAAACTTTATTTGTTTAAATGTTCCATTTGTGCTCTGAAAAAAATTATTGCTGGGTGTGAGATTCTAAATATGTCCATTAGGTTAACCTTGCTAATTTTGCTGTACAAAGTATTATAGTCTTAATACTTTGACTACTTGCTTCATTCGTTTATGAGAAATAAGTATTAAAATCTTTCACTATGATCATGGATTTGTGATTTTCTCTTTCTGGCTCTGATACTTTTGATGTCGTGTGTTTTGACACTGTGTGTTATATGACTATATATGCCCAATAATATAACTTTAGTATATCTTTTAGCATTATCTTTCATTTTTTGCTTTTTTAAATTTACATCCAAATTAGTTAGCATATAGTGCAACAATGATTTCAGGAGTAGATTCCTTAATGTCCTTACCCATTTAGCCCATCCCCCCTCCCACAACCCCTCCAGTAAACCTCTGTTTGTTCTCCATATTTAAGAGTCTCTTATGTTTTGTCCCCCTCCCTGTTTTTATATTATTTTTGCTTCCCTTCTCTTATGTTCATCTGTTCTGTGTCTTAAAGTCCTCATATGAGTGAAGTCATATGATATTTGTCTTTCTCTAATTTCTCTTAGCATAATACCCTCTAGTTCCATCCATGTAGTTGTGAATGGCAAGATTTCCTTCTTTTTTATTGCCGAGTAATACTCCATTGTATATATACACCACATCTTTATCCATTCATCCATCGATGGACATTTGGCTCTTTCCATACTTTGGCTATTGTCGATAGTGCTGCTATAAACATGGGGGTGCATGTGTCCCTTTGAAACACCATACCTGTATCCCTTGGATAAATACCTAGTAGTGCAATTGCTGGGTTGTAGGGTAGTTCTAGTTTTAATTTTTTGAGGAACCTCCATACTGTTTTCCAGAGTGGCTGCAGCAGCTTGCATTCCCACCAACAATGCAAAAGAGATCCTCTTTCTCCGCCTCCTCACCGACATCTGTTGTTGCCTGAGTTGTTAATGTTAGCCATTCTGACAGGTGTAAGGTGGTATCTCATTGTGGTTTTGATTTCTATTTCCTTGATGATGAGTGATATTGAGCATTTTTTCATGTGTCGATTGGCCATCTTGATGTCTTCTTTGGAGAAGTGTCTATTCATGTCTTTTGCCCGTTTCTTCACTGGATTATTTGTTTTTTGGGGTGTTGAGTTTGATAAGTTCTTTATAGATTTTGGATACTATCCCTTTATCTGATACGTCATTTGCAAATATCCTCTCCCATTCTGTTGGTTGCCTTTTAGTTTTGCTGATTGTTTCCTTAGCTGTGCAGAAGCTTTTCATTTTTATGAGGTCCCAGTGGTCCATTTTTGCTTTTGTTTCCCTTGCCTCAGGAGATGTGTTGAGTAAGAAGTTGCTGTGGCCAAGATCAAAGACATTTTTGTCTGCTTTCTCCTCGAGGATTTTGATGGGTTCCTTGTCTTACCTTTAGGTCTTTCATCCATTTTGAGTTTATTTTTATGTATGGTGTAAGAAACTGGTCCATAAACTAATCAGGTGGAGAGATTTGTGTTCCTGAAAAGCGAGCTTGGCCCAGTTGGGCAGGGCTTAGCGTAACGGCTTCGTTCTCCACTAGATGGCACTGCTAGCCCAGTGGGGTGGATTGTTGTGGCACTTGGAGGCGCGTATGTGCAGGAGCAGTGAAAATGGTGTCACCCAGCTACCCTGTCTCTAGTATTGGAACTCTGTTCTCCCTGATCAGCAATCACACACCATCCTTTGTTTTCAGCTTGCATCCACTCCCCACTTCTACACAGTCCGTGACCAAGCCCCAGGCAGCACCTCCTTCCCGAGTTTTGTCTCAGATGCAGCTGTTTTTCCCGGCCCCTTACTTCTGAGGGACTGCGGCTTTGACCCATTCTGCCCCTCTGCAGAGGGTCTCATCGAGCAATGGCAGGGTGCCAGCCGCACCCAGGAATGTTTGCGGGACTGAGCTGCTGTCGATGCCCAGAGACTACAGCCAAGTGCCAGCCCACCCCAGAAAAAGTTCACATGATCGTGTAGCGGCAGCATTTCAGGAATTATGGAAAATCACAACACACATCTGGCACCAGGCTTCACCTTTAATGACCTTGTTCCAGCACCAGTGAATGTGGTTTTTCTCCCGGGCCCACTGGGGCCTTGCCTTTGTGGGGCTCACACAGCCTCTACCAGGTGTCCTCCCAGCAGGGGAACCACCTCTCCCCGTGTGGCCTGAAGAACCCGGACTTCACGCTGCTCCTGGGGATTCGCCCTTCCCAACAGAGCACTGCCAGGTATCGAGCTGTGGAGTTTCAGACTCTGCGCTCCCCCTGTTTATAGTCTTAATGGAATTTAAACCCTCTCCTTTCTCCTTTCTCCCTTTTTAGTTCAGTCTCTGTGGCTTTTTCAAACCTTCAACTTTCTCTCCAGCTGCTTTTGGGGAGGGGTGCTTTCCCCATATTCTCCCCACCATCTCCATCCTCTCTCTGCACGCAAAAGCGGCTCCCTGTCCTCTGTGGCTTCTCTCTCCCCAAGTTCACCTCTCCGTGCCACATACCTGCTGAATTCTGTGGTTCACGTTGTGAAGATTGTTTTGTTAACCCTCAGATCAGTTTTCTAGGTGTGCAGGATGGTGTAGTGTTGGTCTGGCTGTATTTCATGGACGCAAAACACACAGAAAACGTCCATGCTGTGCCGCCATCTTGCCTCCTCCTCCTAGCATTATCTTAACCCTTAGAATACTTATTTCATCTTAAAACTGATTTCATTTAATATTGATATATCCATGGCATATGAATCCTGATATATTTTCTTCCATTTCTTTGTCTTAACTCTTCTAGGTCTTTGCATTTTAGGCATATCTCCTATAAACAACATATGGCTAAATATTTCTATATGCAATACAAGAACCTTGATTTTAAGTAATAGTTACAAACATTTATATTTATTGTGATTATAGATATATTTGGATTTATTTCTATCATTTTTTGCACTTTTTTCTTTTCTATACTCTTTCTTTGCTTTAGTTTACCTCTCTCCTGTCCTGATTCTCTTTACTAATCCAGTCTTCTTTGTTTACCTTTTCCCCTTCTACTAGTACATGTGACCCTTGAACAACATGAGGTTAGGAGTGCCGACCCCCTGTGCAGTGGAGAATCTGTGTATAACTTATGATTCCCCAAAACCTTAACTACTAATAGCCTACTATTGACTGAAAGCCTTACCAATGACACAAACAGTTGGTTAACATATATCTTGTATGTTATATGTATTATATTGTGTTCTTACAACACAGTAAGCCAGATAAAAGAGTATCTGATTAAGAATATCATAAAGAAGAGAAAATATGTTTACAGTACTGTATTGTAAAAAAAAATCCATGTATAAGTGGACCTTTGCAGTTCAAACTCATATTGTTTAAGGGTCAACTGTATGTAAAGAACACATTTGATTCCTTTTTTAAAGCTTATTTATTTATTTTGAGGCAGAGAGTGAGAGAACATGCACACACAAGTGGGAGAGGGCAGAGAGAGAGAGGGAGAAAGAGAATCCCAAGTAGGCTCCACACTGTCAGCACAGAGTGCCATGAGATCATGACCTGAGCCGAAATCAAGATTGGACGCTTAACCAACTGAGCCCCCCAGGCACCCAACACATTTTATTTCTATTATTTTAGTTTTTAGCCTTAACATATTATTATTTTTTAAGTTTATTTATTAATTTTGAGAAAGAGTGTGTGTGCCTGAGCACAGGAAGAGAAGAGAGAGAGAGAGAGAGAGAGAGAGAGAGAGAGAGAATATCCCAAGCAGGTTCTGCACTGTCAGTGGGGTCCAACCCATGAACTATGAGATCATGACCTGAGCTAAAATCAAGAGTCTGACACTTAACGGACTGAGCCAGCCAGGAACCCCAGCCTTAACAACTTAAATAAATGACTTAAACTGTAAATTTCAACAGTATCTCTACCCTCCTTTTGGACAATTCAAAAACCATAGAACACTTTTACAGAGATCATTTTCTTTCATTCTTAGATGTCTGGTATTTTAATTCCCTTTGGCTTTGTACCCCCTCTGAAATTAGCCACAATTATTATTTTATATAGTCCATGCTTGGATTACCCACATACTTATCACTTTCTTTTTCACCATTGCTCCTTATATCTCACTCTTTCTGCATTCAATTTCTATACTATGAAGTAGTTCTGTTAATAGTTATTTCAGCGAGTGTCTATGACTGGTGAACACTCATTCTTTATTTCTTTGAAAGTATGTTCAGGTTTACATTACAAATTTGCTAGTTAGAGAATGCTGGATTGACAATTACTTTCTTCTATTATCTGTGGTGATGATTTCATTGTCTTCTGGCTTCTATTGCTGTTTTTGAGAAGCCCTGGCCCATCTAATGGTCTGCCATTACTTTGTACATAATCATCCCTCCTCTGGTTGCTCTTAAGATGTTTCCCTGTTATTGGTCTACAGTTTCACTATTATATGTCTACAAGTAGTCTCAGTTGTATTTATCTTCTTGTGATGCATTATACGTCCAGAGTCTGAAAATTTATATTCATAAATTCTAGAAAAGTATTTGCATATTGCCTCATCCCTATTCTATTTGCTCTTTCTGGAACTTCTGCGAGATATATATCAAACCGTTTCATTCTATCTTCCATGTTTCTTGTTATCTCTTTCACATTTTCTTTTTTTGTTGTTGTTAGACTGAAAATTTTGCTTTATTTATTTATTTACTTATTTTTAATAAAATTTATTGTCAAATTGGCTTCTATACAACACCCAGTACTCATCCCAACAAGTGCCCTCCTCAATGCCCATCACCCACTTTCCCCTCTCCCCCACCCCCCATCAACCCTCAGTTTGTTCTCTGTATTCAAGAGTCTCTTATCAACTGAGAACAAACAAACTGAGGGTTGATGGGGGGGTGGGAGGGAGGGGAGGGTAGGTGATGGATATTGAAGAGGGCATCTTTTGGGATGAGCACTGGGTGTTGCATGAAAACCAATTTGACAATAAATTTCATATATTAAAATAAATAAATAAACAAACAAACAAATACAATAAAAAAAAATTTTTTTTTAATTTAAAAAAAGAGTCTCTTATGATTTGCCTCCCTCCCTCTCTGTTTGTAACTTTTTTTTTCCCTTCCCCTCCCCCATGGTCTTCTGTTAAGTTTCTCAAGATCCACTGGAGGGTATTCTGCTAAGTGAAAGTCAGTCAGAGAAAGATAGATACCATATGTTTTCACTTATATTTGTCTCTTTCACATTTTCTATTTATCTCTCTGGAATGAACTCTAGGTAATCTTTAAATATCTATATTCTAGTTCACCAGTTCTAAATGGATTATAGACAGCTGTGCCCAATATATTGTGACTTTAGGTTCAAACTTCCTATTATTTATTTCTGGAAGTGCTATTTGGTTATTTTCCGGATATGCTCATTTCTTTCTTTTTCATAGCATCTTGTTATTTCTTAAGGCTTTTATGCTAATCAGATCTTTAATTATAATAAATATAGCGATTTTATAGTCTCTCAGATTATAAAATCTACTGCCTAGATGGAGGAATGAGGGAAAAGTAGGAAACTTCTCTTTAAAAAAACTTGATTCAATTTTGAGACACAGAGAGACAGACCGTGATTGGGGGAGGGGCAAAGAGAGAGGGAGACAGAATCTGAAGCAGGCTCCAGGCTCTGAGCTGTCAGCACAGAGCCTGATGTGGGCTCGAACTCATGAACCATGAGATCATGACCTGAGCCAAAGTCAGATGCTTAACTGAGCCACCCAGGTGCCCCTAGGAAGCCTCTATTTTGCTGTTTCTGCTGATTGTCACAATGAATTGTTTCCTCCTGTGTTCTTAAATTTGGGGTTGAGTTATATTCTGTAGAGTTTTGTATGAAGAAATTATGGGTCACTGGTCTGGAGGCATGTTCCCTCAGGATGGTTTTATGTTTGTCATTATCCAGGGATAATGACATAATCCAGGGATTGCAACTCACTCCCAATCTTATGCTAATTTTTTGGCTTAGAGTTTCTTGCATCACACAGGTGGAGTGTAGAGCTTTTAACCCAAATCCGCATGTGGTACAGATCCTAGGGTTTTGAATTATTGAGAGGTACATTTTGATATTTTTCTACCCAGATACATGGAGACAAAAATTCTTTGTCATCATATCCCTCCACTGTTGGGAATCTTGATTTGTTTTGTTTCTTTTTCCCATAACTCATCAGTTAGCTGAAAATTCAGCTCTTCAATGGTCCTAGCTTTAAACCAGCTTTTTACTTCAAATTATTTTTCCTGTATAAGCCCAAGGGCTAATCTCCTGTCCTCAGGTAGATGTTAAATACCCCAACCCTTACATTATTGATACTCACAACCCCCTATCGTTTCTATCCCTATGTACTCATGTACTTCCTGCTCTGGTTTTCGGTTTTCACTTCATTTCTGGTAACAGAAACTATGAGCTGAACTATGTACCCACAAGAGTTTTGTTGTATCCAATTAGGCATTACTAAGTGTTCATTACAGGAGTATTTTCAATTCTCTTTATCTGCCATTTTGCTGAAATCAGAAGAGTATTCCGGGTGTCTGTCTTTCACAGTAGACTGAGAGCTTCTCTCAGTTACAACTAGAGTCAAGACTTCATGGAATGTGTGGCAGGGGCATTCCAGGCAATGATAACAGAATGTTCAAAAGCATGGAATTAAAAAGTCCATGCTGTTTTCTGGGAATAGCTCTGGGTGGTTTATCTTTTGGTTATGTTAGAGGGAGCTATGACAGGTGCCAAAGATGACAGTCATTTCATTCCATAATGAAGAATTTGGATGTATCCAACAGTAAAATTGAAGCCATGAAAGAGATTTAAACAGTGGAATGTCATAATCAGATTTATGTTACAGGCTTATCCTTCCAGTTTCTCTGGGACTGGACTGAGTGTAAGAGAAAGTAGATTGGGAGACCAATGAGATTGCCAGCACAGTCCAGGAAAGAGCGAATTTTTAATCAGCCTCTTTTTAATAGCACAGTTTGACCTCTAGATTTCTGGAGAGCAGAGAAGATACTCCATAGAAATTCATTGTGCACACATATACCACCACTTCCCCCAAGCTTTAAATAAAACTTGGCATGTTTATGCACTCAATAAGTCATTAATTACTCTCTAATTGATTTGACAAAGTAATCTATTATTGCATAGCCTCACCCCAGCTACAACATCAAGCCCTTAAGATTCATATTAATCTTCCGAATAGCATGAAAAGAAGCTGAAGTTTAAAATAAATAAAATATGGGGCGCCTGGGTGGCTCAGTCAGTTGAGCATTCAACTCTTGGTTTCAGCTCGGGTCACGATCTCGCGGTTTGTGAGTTCGAGCTCTGAATCGGGCTCTGTGATGACAGCACGGAGCCTGCATGCTGTGTCCCTAAATCAAATGCTTGTATGGGTAATTAGTTCCTTCTGTCAGCGAATTAACAAGTATATGAGAGTTCGCTCTCCTAACAAGTTACTCCAAGACCTAAAATAAAATCCCTCCTTATATAAAAACTTATTGTCTTCTCTAAGTAACCCACCTTGGATGATTTCTGTAGGAGAGAAGCTGGCTGTCAAGATCAGTCTGTTTCCTGAAACTCCCATGTACCCTCTAGTGAATACCTTTCAGCACATACTCAGACTTGCCTTTCTCCACCAATTCCCTAGGTTGTCTGATGGCACAGGGATCTACTGGTGTCTAACCTGTTTTATTGTCTTCAAACAGCTGCTGAAGACAGACAGAGTCCACACCGGTCAGTTTAGAAGGAAAAAAGATGTATAAAAATATACCCAGGTGGGCACAACATGACATTTTCTCTCAAATATTCTGTACTTGTGGTCCACCAAATATTTCAAGAATATATTTCTACTTTATTTGGACAAGGTTCTTCTGAGTAAATGGGCTGTATAAAACACCACAATGAATAAGATAAGAGATTGATAAGGTATTGAGAATTAGTAAGCAAGCTATCCTTATAACAATATCCATATGCTGTTTACTCAGCTGAGAGTAGTGTGATTTGTTTTAATTTTTAATTTTACTGAGAAGATACCCTTTCTCTCTCTCATCCTCATTTATCTCATCCATGATTTTTAAGGTTCACGAGCAATTCATTTTGTTCCGAAGAACAGTGATGGCCCGCTGCTTTCAGATACGCATACTGTATCAGGAACGGGAGAGTTTCCTGAAGAATGTTCCATCAGCTAGTGGCGCACACTCCTTCTTCGAAGGAGGAATGCGGAGACACACAGCTAGTCGTGATGATCATAGAGAGACATCAGGCGTCTGTGCATCACCCCCGTGTGGCAGTCTGTTTTCCGCGAGTGCGGAGTCGCTGCCTGCTGGCACCGGGGGATTCTTAGCCTCTCCTGAAGCCCCTGTTTTTCCATAAGTGCCATGCACTGAGCCTGTGTGTGCTCCATCCTTTGTGCGTTCATTTAGCAAATCTGCATTGCACTCTTAACATTTACCCTGTTCCGCAGACAGTATAACAGGATGCTTTGGAGCAAGAGCTCGGAATCTGGGCAGTCAGGCCAGGTTCAAGTCTTGGCTCGGGCAATTATTGCTTTGTGACCTTGGGCAATTTGCTTAATATCTGTCCCTTGCTCTTTTCATCTGCAGATTGGAGGGTAATAATACCTCTCAGGGTTATTTGTTAGGATTAATCACTTAATAGTCAGTGCTTAGAAAAATACACTACCACTACGACACTGCTTATTATTGCCAGACACTGTGCTAAGCACTGAGGAAATGCCTGTCAGGGTCCCTGTTCTCAGGAACCACCAAATCCACCTGGGGAGACAGATCCCTGAACTGGCATTACAAGAAAGTATGGCCAGTGCTTTGAGGTGGAAGTTCAGGGGGTTATGGGAACTCCCATGAGGAGGACCTAACAAATTCCCAGGTGTGTCACAGACAAGTGGCATTAAAGCCAAGATCTCCGGAGGATGATTGGAGTTAAGAGATGACGCGTGCGGGAGTACGTGCTCCTGATGGCTTGAGTGCGCAGACAGAAGCTCATGTACCAAAACCCGAAGGAGATCTTGACATGATACAGAGTAGGAAATGAGAACATTTGACCCGGCGAGGCCATGAACTCTTAGTGACTTTGGGTGCTGGGGAACATGTAGGGATAAGGGCAAGGGATGAAAATGGAGGTGGAAAACAGGTAACACAAAGCCTTATAAACCTTGTAAGAACACGCAGACTCTGATTAGCCATTAAAAGTATGAGTTTTGCCCTAGGAGCAATGGGGAATGCCTGAAAGGTTCCAAGCAAGGAAATTATACAGTTATTTGTGAGCAATAGGAATATTGTTTTGGCTGAAGTAGAAGAATTCATTCATTTATTCAACAAATATTTCTTACTGAGCGTCTGTTGTGTGCCAGGAACTGTCCTAGGCCTTGGGGGATACAACAGCAAGCAAAATAAAATTTTTAAAAATACCATGTCATGGGGCGCCTGGGTGGCTCAGTCATTTAAGAGTCCAACTTCAGCTCAGGTTATGATCTTGCAGTTTGTGGGTTTGAGCCCACATCAGGCTCTGCACTGACAGAGCTCTGAGCTGTCAGTGCAGAGCCTGGAGCCTCCTTCAGATTCTATGTCTCCCTCTTCTCTCTTCCCCTCCCTACTTGTGCACGCTCTCTCTCTCTCTCAAAACTAAACATGAAAAAATTTTTTTAATTTAACAAAATACCAAGTCATTATAGGGTTTGAGTGGGTGGAGAAAGACA
>NC_064817.1:111554784-111566032 GCF_023721935.1 Panthera uncia | reverse complement strand
TTTTTTTTTTTTTTAGCATTTATTTATTTTTGAGAGACAGAGACAGTGCCAGTGGGAGCAGGGCAGAGAGAGGGAGACAGAATCCGCAGCAGGCTCCAGGCTCTGAGCTGTCAGCACAGAGCCTGATGCGGGGCTCGAATCCCTGAACCGTGAGATCATGACCTCAGCTGAAGTCGGACGCTTAACCGACTGAGTCACCCAGGCACCCCTATGTTAAGAATTTTTTAATGCATAAGTATATGCTTTTCAAATAACTAGAAGCTGGAAAAATATCAAATATGACCATATATATATATATATATATATACACACATATTATTATGTATATCTGGGAGTTTTATTGGTGGGCTGACAATGTATGCAAAATTAATAACATAAAACATGTATTTCATAGTTTATTATATATCTATCCTATAAAATTTTTCTTGTCTTTATTTCTGCAAAATCATTGTTGTTATAATTGAGATTTTAACATAATATTTATTCTGTTCATGACAATGGCAGATATCCTTTTTTGAGTCATTATAGTAATAATATACTGTTAATAATTTCGATTTGGGGAAACGTTATCTGTGAGGCAGTAGCAATTGAAATTGCAGATAAAATTGTTAAAGCAATACTTAGATTAATAAATGAACCATAGATTTTACTTACCACATTCAAATAGCATAATGGAGAGCATTTGACAAATTTCATTATTGCAGAAAATATTACAATATATTTAAATTTCATCGTTTAATTCACCAGGATGTATACAAATTTCATAAGCCCTTAAAGTGATATATAGATGTGTATAGTGATTTTAAAAATTGGTTTCATGCTTCCCACAAGTTATGTGGAAATTTAAAGAAATTTACATTTTAAACAAATACGAATTATTTAATATGAGAAAATATGCCTCAGCTGCCATGTCCCATTGTGAATGCTGAATGAATTCATAACTCCTTCTGGGACCATGAACTAGAACACAAAAGAAAGCAAGAAAGTGAACATGTAGCACTCCTAGGAAAGGATTTTCTTCCTCAAGACTCTACTGCGTTTATGCTGTTTGAGAGGGAGGATTTGATAAGTTAATTTGCTCTTTTCATTATTTAGGGGCTTCTGCATCTGACATCCTCCCCACTCTTATGCAGTCTCCGTCTTCAATTTCAGCAGCCATACAAACTGAAAGTCTTCAGAGCATTTATATGCAGTTATTTAGTTTTCCAAGAATACAGAGTAAGTGATGTGTTTCTCTGGTGCCTGAATGGTATTCGTCAGGAAAATAGACATTTAGGGTTACAGATTATATTTTGTCAGTGCTGAATGTTCATTCTCACATAACAAAAAATGTCCGCGTGTTCCTTAACAAATTTATTTTTGTGTGTTTGGGATAGGCAGGGCCCTCTACAGAAGTAAGCCAAGAGAAAACGCACCTCTTCTCTGGGGTCTAAAGGTAAGACTGATGGAGGAGTTCAAAAGGAGGCAGATTCTGGATATATTTCAGGGCGTAGTCAAAGAATCTGCCATTCACCAAGATGGGCAACACTGTACTAGGATCAGGCTTTAGTGTGGGAAGATTAGGAGCTCTCGTTTTGAATCCTGAATTTGAGATATGCGTTAGACATTTATTAGACATCCAAGTGGAAATGTCAAGTAGGCAACTGTATATACAAGTCTGGAGTCTAGGAGAGAGGTCCAGGCTGGAGATGTAGATTTGGGAGTCATTAGCATATAGATGGTATATAACGGCATGAGATTAAGTAAATTCACCAGCAGAATAAATATATTTTAGAGAAGAGCTATGAGTAGGGATCCCTTGGTCCTCCTCCTTTAAAGTTTGGGAAGAAAAGGAGAAGATGGAAAAGGAGACTGAGAAAGGAAAGCCTATGAGGTGAAAAGAAAAGAATAAAATATATCATAGAATCCCGATATTTCAGCCAGAAACTGTTTAAGGAGCATTGTGCCAAATGCCTCTGGTAGATGAGAACTGAGACTTGACCATCGTCTATAGCAATGTGGTCATCATTGGTGACCATGAGAAAAGCAGTTTAGTATGAAGTTGTATGAGTGAAAGCCTGATTTGAAGATGAGAGAATGGAAGGAAAGGAATTGGATATACAAGTATAGACAACTCAAGGAGTCTTGCTGCAAGGGATAAAAAGATGTGGTGGCACCTGGATGGCAAAGTGCAGCCAAGATTATTTTTGGAAGATAGGAGGAGTGGCCACATGTTTGATCGTGTAGGAAGCATGATCATGTAGGAGAGATCCAGGAGAATGGCTGGAGCACTCAGCGTCTGGAGTAAGTGAGAGGAACATGTGAACTAATGCATAGATCAGAAGGAATGGCCTGAGATAGAAGCATGTATCATTAATCCATGGTAACAGGTGGGAAGGTAGAGTATGTGAGGACAGCTGCTGGCAGGTGAGCATGTGTGATGGCATAAGCATGTGGGAATTCTTTTCTGATTACTGCAGATTTCTCAATGATGGAGTAAGCAGTCTCATCAGCTGATAATAAAGGTGGGGTGGGCAGTTGTAGAAGTTTAAAGAGAGAGGACATAGTAAAAATATGAATGTTGGAGAGTGAGGGAGTACGTGGATTACATTAAATATCTGCATGTAGTCGCTGGGCATGAATTTGAAGTAATTCCAGTAAGCATGGCTGTGTGATTTTACCCAGCCACCTTCAGTTGCATAGGTACTGGGGCACAAGAGGAAGAGAATTGGTTTTAACCAGGTTATTGTTCTTCTAAGAGAGTACAACAGAGCAAGAGAGTATCAAGGGAGTGAGGGTCCTGACACAGTCATTGCAAAGGAAAGACTTTAATGTTGAACTCTGGAGTTTAATCTGGTCAAGGAGGTAAGAGAAGACATGAGGATTGAAGGACGGTGGCAAAGGTGGTAGAACCACTTATGTCAACATGAGTTGAAGAATCTTTTGAGTTGATGTAAGAGAAGGAATCAGATGGGCAGATAGGAGGGAGCGGGCACAGTGATGATTGAAATGGAGATTACGGAAGAGCTGATGTGACAGAATCAAGGTTATGACCATGGGAATGAGCGTCTGAGTGAGAGTAACGACAAAACCATTAGAGGAGAAAGCTTCAAGGAATTGAGACATTGGAACGATGGAGTATCTATCACTTATGGCTATTATGAAATTGCTAAGAATTAAGACAGGAGTCGCTTTAGAGAAAATATCAATGCACCAGGAAATAACATCTCTGGGAAATGATTGGGGAATGGCCTAGCCGCCAGCAGAAGTCACCACAATAGGGCAGAGTGAGTAATTTAGCCTCACTGATTAGACAGGAGAATCAAGACTGACAGTGTTTAGGGAGGAGGAAGAGAGAATGGTCTGGAGACAGTAATGAAGAATCAAAGTGGACAGCTCTCTCTGACCTCCAGATGTAGTGTAAAAGGAGGCAGTGGGAGAAAAATGAGGCACGGTGTGAGATGACGGCAGAAGAAGCAATGTGCTCATGGGAGATCTAGGTTTTAGTAGAGAAAATGGGAAAGGGGAATTTCAGAACAGAGACTGACATCATGGTGGCTTTTGCTAATAATGGGACTGGTGAGTTTCAGAGGACACAGTGGATGACTTTCTGGAGTCGGGGAAAGGTCAGAGAAATGGACAAGATGGGGGTGGTGGTATGGAATTATAAGGAATTTAGACTGGTGACGATGAACCCTGGGAATCTGGGGCTTCTCGTGGTAACTGACATATCAGGGATAAAATCACCCAGGTCCGGTGGTCTCAAGACGGGCTGTGGTGGTAAAGCTGTGTGTTGGAGAGAGAGAGTGCGTGGATTACATTAAATGTCTGGGACTAACTCTTGACCCAGGAAATGTAAGAGTATGAATTGGATTAGCTGCTATCTTGATTTGGTCCACTATATATATCAATTCTTATTGTCACTGGTTTAGTGACTACCTTTGATTTGTTCGTGTGTTTCTGTATGTATGTATAACCATCTGATGCCATTAAGCCAGTTGTTTTCATTAATACTAGTTAATTAACTCATGAATTAATTACTTGTATATTTAGAGAGCAAATTCCTTGGACCAGGATGCCAGGCACGGGGACTGAGAGTGGAATATTGTGCCTACCTTTGAAGAGCTCACAGAACATCAAGGGAGAATGAGTAGAACAATGATTATAGTTGTATATAATTAATAATTCTAAACGTGGTACAAAAATAGGCTAATATATTGTCCGTCAGGCAGATGATTGAATTTACCTTCAGTAGCTCCATTCATTTTCATTTGTTGATCCGTAAAAGTGCAAAAAATAAAAACTGTGTCTAGATGCCAGCTATCATGAGCCCTTTTCAGCTTACTGTCCCAAAGAATCTTGGGCTTGAGCGGCAGGGTATTTAATGTAATCCCTGCTTCGTGACAGCAGAGTGTTTAGCGGGAAAAAGACTGGAATGGGAACAGGGAAACCTGGCCTAGCTTCACTCATGTTATGAGTGTATGGCCATGAGCTTGTGTGTAAGAGTGTGGGCTTAGACATTAATTCACAAAGCATTTATTGAGTGCTTATTATGTGTAAGGATTTCTAATAGAAAGCCAGATCAAGGAAGATAGGTTTCACCTCACATTCTGCTGCCTAATTATTTCACAAATGCAAAATGTGCTTTTCATAAAGAAATAAAATTTCCTCTGAAAAAGCTTGAATAAGAAAAAAATCCACCCCCCCCCCCCCCCCCCCCCCCTTTTTTTTTTTTTTTTTTTTGGTTGGCAGGGCTGGGGAACTCATTCTTGCTGGTTACCATTTAAATCCCTGACAAAAGCTTGACTGAAAAACTGGGCATTAGTTTCCAATTAGCTGATAATTAAGGTGCTAACTAATAATTAGGGGGTTGGTTGGTAATAGGTCGATTTTTTAATACTCCTAACAATTACATTGTTGCAGGGTGGGAAGCGGACAAAACAACACTCTGCTCTCTTGCATTTCCTGTCCCATCATTTCACTGCTTACCCGTGGAGAAACGTTCCAGGGTTGAGGGGTAGCACCCAAATGGACACTCATTCTTTTTCTATTGGTTTCATCCTTCAGGTGCTTTGGTGTAGTCCCTTTAAAGGGTCTTGAAAAGGGGGTGGGGAGAAAAGGTGCTAACCCCTGTCTTACAAGAAAGATGGCTGTATGGAAAGCAAACAAGAACAGCAAATAACCCTGATAATGTCTGTTTCTCCATAGCTTTAGTTCAGATACATACAGCATCACATTACCTAGTACTGGCTACTCGGGTGATATAGTCAACAGGTCGACAGGGACACCCGGAAAAATGCCACTGCAGCACAGGAAGTTATTCTTGAAACCAGCTGAACAGCAAAACTGATTTTATGCTGCTTTATCTTATGGTAAAACCAACAGTTTTACAATGCCTGAGCCATCGCTAACACAACGCAACTTTTAGAGGTGGAGGCAAAACTAAGCGAAAAGAGCAGTGATTGTCTTTGAATAATGATTCGAAAGAGCTGCTGTTTCAGAGATCAAATCGTGCTCACCTGAGAAAAGCCATTGTTTCTGGGTAGAGGGCCAGATAATGTTTCAGAGGGAGAGGAATTTCCATGTGCACTGAGACTCAAAGAACAATCTTTACATTCAATATTTGTTCACTGCTGAAGGTTAAGCCGTTTAGGGACAGGATTTCTGGAGCTTTTAAGTGTTACCGAGCCTTCCTGGGGGAAAAGAAGGCCATCACTCAGTGGCTTTGTCAGCTTTGGCCAACCTGCCTCCTTTAGAATCAGCAAATATAAGCTGTTTGGGAGGGGGGCAGATATCTGAACTAGAAGTATACTTCTGGGAAAAACATAGCTGGAAAGACTTCTAATTCTTCCAGGAAGACGACAGTGTCAACATTAGCAACATACTGAGGAAGCCAACCTCTAGGACTGACAGGAACTTTTATTCATGGATTTATCCATATGTTCAACAAACAGTACAAACTACCTATTGTACTCAATGCAAATGGTTAGTAGGTGAATATTAAACCATCTGCCACATAGGAACCGTCCGGTATGGAAGATTAATAAAAAGATAATTACAATATAGTACAAACAGGGTTTTGATCGGGGAATCACAGCTTGCTGTGGAGATAGGCCAGAGAGTCATAGGGGTATAGGTAGGGAAGGTTTCCCAATATTCAAGCTCTTTTATTTGTACTCAGGCGACTCCTTCTTAGTGTCAGGAGAAACCCACTTTTTAACTAATCTATTTAGTAAGTATTTAGTGAGCATTCACCATGTTTTAGGTACCATTGTAGATATTGGAATCATGAATAAGAAAGAAAAGATTATACCATAGAAATAAGAAGAAAGAAATAAGAAATAAGAAAGAATATAGTATATATATGCATATATATATATATATATATTCATATAGTCTAAAAAACAGAGTCAGGAAATAAACAATATAAATAAGTAAACAAATAGTATGCTAGAAAGTTCAAAGTGTTAAAAAGAAAGTGCAGCAAGGAAGGGGAATAAGGAGTGTCAGATGAGCAGAGGGTCAGATGAGGGGGACGTCTGCAAAATTTATTTATTTATTTTTTTAACGTTTATTTATTTTTGAGACAGAGAGAGACAGAGCATGAACAGGGGAGGGTCAGAGAGAGGGAGACACAGAATCTGAAACAGGCTCCAGGCTCTGAGCTGTCAGCACAGAGCCCGACGCGGGGCTCGAACTCACGGACCGTGAGATCATGACCTGAGCTGAAGTCGGCCGCTTAACCGACTGAGTCACCCAGGCGCCCCATTTTTTTTTTATTTTTTTATTTTTTTTAACGTTTATTTATTTTTGAGACAGAGAGAGACAGAGCATGAACAGGGGAGGGTCAGAGAGAGGGAGACACAGAATCTGAAACAGCAAAATTTAAATGCTCTTACTCTGAGTGAAAAATTATGTTCTAGCAGAGGAGTGACAAGATCTGATTTCTACTTCAGCAGGATCACTGTGGGTGGTATGTCAATAATAGATTTATGGGGCCAAGTTGGGAAATAGGAAAGCTATTAGAATAATCAAGACAAAAGATGATGGCCTGGATCAGATTTATAGCAATGGGAATTGTGAGAAATGGGTAGATAGAAATGGATATATATATATGCAGGATATATCTTGAAGATATTACCTAGGTGCATTTGTGGATGGGTTTGGGATGTGAAAGGAAAAAAGAAATCAAGGACGGCTCCAAGAATTTTGGACAGAGCAACTAGAAGGATGGACTCAGCATTAACTAAAGGGGAAAAGAATGAGGAAGCAGCAGGTTTAGGACGGGAAGGTGGGAGATCAGGAGTTCAGCTGTGGACTTAAAAAAGGTTGAGGCGCTAATTAGCCAAGAGGAGATGTCGATTAGGCAGTTGGATATATGAGTCTGGAACC
The DNA here is from genome assembly GCF_023721935.1 of Panthera uncia. NCBI lineage: Eukaryota > Metazoa > Chordata > Mammalia > Carnivora > Felidae > Panthera > Panthera uncia. The sequence continues at coordinate 111,558,661 of NC_064817.1, read as the reverse complement.
GAGGGGAGAGCTTGGAGGAGTAATATAAATATGTAAATCATCAACTTAACGATATTATGTAAAGGCCTGAGGCTGCATGACATCACCTAGGAAGTGAACGTCGACAGAGAAAAGGCTCGAAGACTGAACATTTAAGAGTTTGGGGAGATGAGGATGAACTAGCAAGGAAGACCGAGAAGTACCTGCTGGTGGGGCAGCAGGAGAATGGGGACTGTGATGTCAGCAGCTAAACACCAGAAGTGTTTCAAGAAAGAGGGGGTCACCAACTATTCCACATGCTGCTAAAGACTAAATGAGTTGAGGAAGGAGGATTGAACACTGGATTTATCAACGTGGAGATGTTTTCTGGCCCGGACAAAAGCGATTGTGGTAGAATGGTGGGGTCAAAAGCCTGATCAGAGTGGGCTCAAGAGAGAATGGAAAGTGAAGAATTGGAGACATTGCATAGACAACTCTTGGAAACCACTTCTGACATCCTCTGTTTGATAAATAAAGGCCTCCTCAAGCAACTTTCCATTCTTTTCCTATACATTTAAGGGCATGGAGTCTGAACTGGCAGCTTTCTTTTACAGGGGAGGGGGAAGCAGGGAGAAACCATTTGGAATGGAATTCAGCAGGAGGTTCTCAAATTCAAAGAGGGCAGTAATGTTATTGGACTCTTCCAGTTTTCAAGGAACAGAGAGATGTTCTGGTTGACTGAGTTCAAAAGTGCTAATCGGAAAAATACATAGAGAAATGAAAGCTAGGAAAGAGTCTCTTGGAAAGCTGGAACATTACTCAAGATACAAGCAGGGACCCAGTCTCCTCACCAACAGATGTTCATTGCTCCCTATTCTAACAACCTCACCATATTCCTGACTCAGATTTTCCCTCTATCTGCTTCCATTTGTTCTACTTGGGCTACTACTCCTGGTCATCTCTGTGCTCTCTTATCTCGTGGCTTCTGAATAATTATAAACTCTGCTGCCTCATGCTTCCACTTCCTGTTTTGTCTCATCCAGTTTCTGTCGAACGACCAATCGCTAACTTTTTCTGTATCTCCAAGTTAGAACTCTCCAATAGAGAGAGGATTAGATTGGTTTGCCTAGAGAGGGTAACCATTCTAATGAGCACAGTTCTTTTTTTTTTTTCTTTTTAAAGGTTCTTGTTCTATGTAGGACTCGTTCTGATCTCTGTTCGATTGTGGTCAGGGTGTTCATTAAGAAAGAAACATGGGAGTGTTGTCATGGGCATTGGTAGGCATTCAGAGCTTCACAAACTTCTTTTTTCTATAATTTAAAATTTTTTAAAGATTTTACTTTTTAAGTAATCTCTACACCCAACATGGGGCTCAAACTAATGACCCTGAGATCAAGAGTTGCACATTCTTCCAATTGAGCCAGCCAGGCGCCCTCAAACTTTTCCTGAATACAGTTGGCTGAAGGCAAAATAAGTTGGAAAAAGAGATAAATACATGGAAAAGATGGTTAAAATGACTTCAAAGTCAATTGTGTAGATAGAACTTTTTGAAATAAAAAATACTATAATACATAATTAAAGTAAGCATGAATGCAGAGGTGAATCAATTCCTATATAGGAATACTCTATATTATAAAGATAATTCCCTCCAATTAAGCTATCAGTTGAATCCAATTCAAGAGGAACCAAAATCCCAGTGAAAATTTCTTTCGAAACTTGACAAGTTGATTCTAAAATTCTTATAGGAAGAGAAAATACGTTGAGGGAATCTTGCCCTACAAGTGTAAAAGTCTATTATAAAACTACAGCAATAAAAAGAGTATGACCTGACACTAAGTAGAATAGACAAATGATCAATTAAACAAATGGAGATTGCAGAAAAAAAAAGTGCGCATCATAATTCAGTAGGCGATAAAGATTTCATTCTGTGTCATCATTAAATATATAATGATGAGACAACAATCTGGGGAAAAAGAAATGAAACAGAGCTAAACTGTACTTCATACCATACATCAACAAAAATCCACATAAATTAAAAACATAAAAAAAGTTAAAACCAAAAGAAATAGAAGAAAACAAAGGAGGCTATTTGTGTAACCTTGGAGTAGAGAAGGCCTTCCTAAACATTAAATCAAACATACGTATTAATACATAAAGGAAAAGTTCTTATATTTGATAATATAAAACTTAAAAACTTAGGCAAAAGGTACCATAATAAAGTAACAACAACAGCAAAAAAAAAATAGAGATGGGAGAAAATAACTACCATATATGTGGCAAACGAAAGGTTAGCATACAACATACAATGGCACATTAGGAACCCGACAGAAAAAAGAGCAGACATTATGTCCCATCCCTTCTCCTTTTGAGGTTCAGGAAAAGGTATAGTATCTATAATTAGAAATTGTATATACGGACCAAGTTCTGCTATTTACTATGGCAAGCAAACCACATCACTTAACTCTCTGAGATACCAATCGGACCTAATTCATGGGGAAGGGAGCATTTACTTAATTCAAAGACATGAATGATGCCATTTCAGCTATCAGTGCAGGGCTCTTTGTTACTATGGGACTATACCATGACCTTCAAATGATGTCTATTTACTCTGTACATGCAAATTCTAAAGATCTCAGGAAAGATTTTAACTTCTCTTCTTCACTACCCTAGACCCTTCAAAATAGTGAGTAATTTGTGTGGTAATTTTATTACACGAATCCTTACCTTCCAGCACTTAAAGCCTCTATCAATTCACCCTAGATGCCTTGCTTACAAACGTTCCTAAGTTGTAGAGTACAGCTCCCAATTGGGTCATAAATTTTTTCCAGGGCAAGTACCACATCTTTGAATTCTTTGTATTTCCTCCTGGTATTTAGTGGTATTTAGTGGAGTTCTCTTCACACGCACTGTGAATGGGCTTTGAGTGTATATATCCACATCTACTGCCGGGCACAACTGTAAAAGGGAACTTTGATTGTAACAAGAGAGTGGATTTACAAATGAATTCCTTACAAGAAATGCGTTTCCCTCTGATTTAGGGCTATATGTGCAAAACCCAAGGAGACTTTGACTTAATTGATTTTTCATTATAACCGTTAAGCCTACCTTTTACCGGATTGATTATTTTTATCACTAATTCTTACTCTACAGAAAACTAAAGTGTGAGTTATCCTTCAACATGTGTGAAACCAAAAGTAAAAATATTAGCCCTGGTATGTCTTAAATGTTATGGACTTGATTATTCTTTCCCAGCTGCGTGGTGAGGATATTAGGGATGACATCACTGTGTATATACAATATATTTCAAATCCCCATTTGGAATGCAGTGACAGTCCTAGCGCCATAAAAGTATTATACTACTAAATAATTAACTAAGAAATTATGAAAAACATAATGGAGAATAAAAGACAACTGCAAAAGCACCTATCACAACAAAATAGTTGTCTTTTATAGTTTATTCTGTTTATTTTTCTGTGACTGAAGAACAAAATATCAGTTATGGGCAGATGGCCATTAGCATAATCCATCATGCCAGAAGACAAAACAATGCTTTGTATCTATCACCTTTGATTAGTAGCATAATGTTTTACTTGACTCTGTATAAATAACACTGCGTAACAGAATATGGGTCTTGACAAAGCAACAGTTTGTTTTCGATAGCAGCATCTCTGTTAGGAAATAAAAGAAAGGATGAAAATACCATCTAAAACCTCAAACATGGGGACACCTGGGTGGCTCAATCAGTTAAGCATCCCACTCTTGATTTCCGCTCAGGTCATGATCTCACGGTTAGTGAAATCCAGCCCCGCGTTGGGCTCTGTGCTGACAGGGCAGAGCCTGCTTGGGACTCTCTCCATCTCTCTCTGCCCCTCCCCTGCTTGTTCTCTCTCTCTCTCTCTCTCTCTCTCTCTCTCTCTCT
>NC_064817.1:111426238-111554774 GCF_023721935.1 Panthera uncia | reverse complement strand
CTCTCTCTCTCTCTCTCTCCCTCTCTCTCTCTCTCCCTCTCTCTCTCTCAAAATAAATAAATAACCTTTTAAAAAAGTAAAACTAAAACCTCAACCATGGATCAAAATGTGGGAAGTTCCCGATTTGCCAAAACCAAGAACACACATTCAGTGTATAGGCAGTCCGCTTAAAAATGAACATTTCCATGAAAATCTTCTGTAACAAGATGAAAAACAATTTGGGCTTTCTAACATAAAACCAAACAGCTTATATAGAATATAGCTATATTCTAAGTGCCTGAAGGAAAGTTTATGCTTTCAAACCTGGCAGGTTTGGAATTCTTGTCTTAGATTTTACCTAATAGGCCTTTGACAGCTTCTACCCTATGTGGTTTCCTTAACCTCCATTGCCCTCCACTCTATTCCCACCAGGAGGGAAAGAAATCAAAGGCCACAGACAACAAAACCTGCAGAACCTCCATCCTTAAAATTTAAGATGCTCCTGTGGCTTAGATTGGCTGACTCACAGCTAATGGCAAACGCCGGCAAACATCTTTTCTAAATAACATCTCAGAAGGAAGAATGGGCAAAGGCTATAAAACATGAGACTGCAGCTTCTTTAATTCTACTTGGGTGCAAAAGTCACAACCATTTTATAACTTGCATGAAATGGAGGCAAACACCAGCAAACCTGCAAAGAGACCAGTTCTAACTGGAACTGGGTCAGCTAAGGGGATGACTGCTGGTAGAGAAAGCAGAAAAGAAGTTCTGGGGGGAAAGGGACTGTTACATAACGCGAGAGAGTCCTCTAGGCAGCATTCAGCAAACGTTCTTCCTTTCCTCTACCTAGCACCAACGAGGCAGCTATTTTGCAAATACCTTTTGCAGCAAATGTATTTTGCAGATGGCATTGGCAGACCCAGTTTGCACTAAAGGAGAGATGCAGTGCCAGCCTTCCATAAATCTGTGAAGAGAGCAACTAAAGTCATAGAAATATAAAGACAGGATATTAAGCAACTGCCATTGTATTAAAAACTCTCTGCGGTTGATATTTTGGAACTTAATGGCTAGACTTTGCAGACCAAGTAAGGAGCCCCTTTTCATCATCTGATAGTACTTCCCCTAAAAATCTCTATCGTGGTCTTAATAACATTTTTGGGTTTATACGGATCATGAGAGCAATATATGCTCAACATGGACATTATAAAATCCCTAAAAAATATTTTTAATGGAAAATTCTATCATCCCATGATACAGTTTCTATATTCAAATATATTCACCCAGGATTCTTCTTTCATTTTAAATTGTATGTGAGTGTGTGTGTGTGTGTGTGTGAGAAAACTTAGACCCTATTCCAAAAATAATTCTGTATCTTTAAAAATGAGTACACGAGGTGCATTTCCCTTGTCATTAAGTATTCAGATTTCCTCCTATATAGTATTCACTATAACTATTGAGCCTTAGTATAAAAACTATTTTGCTCTCTCTGTAATTATTATTTGGAGTATTAGTTAATGCAATAAGACAGCAAAGTTAAATATGTAGTATACATTTTAGAACATAAGACAGTATCAATATTATTTGCAAATACTATGATTGTGTATCTAGAAAACTCAAAATCACCAAGCAAATCAACTATCAGAATAAGGAAATTTAGGAAGTTGGTTAGAAACAAGATGAACTTTGTTTTATTCTAACTATATACAATTAGAAATTGAAATGGAAAGAATAAGAAATTCTATTCACAATTTCCACAAAAGCTATCAAATACCAAGGAATAAATGTTATCATGAAAAATTATAAGAACATATTGAAACCATATACAAATACCTTAATAAATTGATAGACATAGCATAGTCCTTGGAAAGGAAAAGAATACCTTAAAGGTGTGATATGTTCCTAAATCTAAATTAAGTTTCTGTTTCAAAATACCACTGAGTATGTAATTAGTATGGGATGAGATAAAATGTAAACCACGTGGCTTATGTGAAAATCATCTTGGGAAGGTGCAGAAATCACCTCTGGGAATAAGGCAAGTGCCCTTCAGAGCAATTGACACTGAAGCACAAGACATCCATGCGGCGACTCATCAGTAATGACATATAGGAGGCTGCAGATACAGAAAACATCTAAGCAGCAAGTCACAGGATGGGATATTATGAGTTACAGATGTTGATTTGCAGTCAAAATGATTTTTCTACCTGAAGAGCAGTATCTAAAGTTAAAGAGCTAAGATTTATGTATTTGGTAATGGCTGATAATAGCAAAGTTGGGCAATAGAGTTAGCATATTAATTTATTTTCAGTCAAAATCCAAGTGGATTTTTTTGCAATTATAAAAAATACATCTAAAGTTCTTGTGACAGAAGAAATGCTTGAAGTGCCAAGAGATTCTTTGAAGAATACTGTGGAAGGACTAGACCTATCAGGTATCTAAATATATCATAAAGCTACAATAACCAAAGGACTATGGTGGTGAAAAAGAATAGGAAAAAAAGATGAATAGAACAAAAAATAGAGTCGTGGAACAGATCCAAACATATTCAGGGATGAAATATATTTAAATGAGAGTAATCAAAGATGTGAAGGAATGAAGGATTATTCAATAAATCTAATTGGGCCCACTGGGATATATTTGTAAGAAAATAAATTTATATTTTCATCTACATATATTTTGGAATGATTAAAATGGAAATGGAAAAAAATTCAATGTTGTAAGAAGGTAATAATTTGTAAATTCTGTATGGATCAGGATTTCCTAGCAAGATAAAAAAGTTCCAGAGGGAATAAAATAAAAACTTGATCACTTTAACCACATAAATATTAAAATTTTCAATATATCAAAAGATTCTATAAATAAATTCAAACAACAAAAATGAGAATAGAGCATTTTTAAAATTTTTTAATATATATTTATTTTTGAGAGAGAGAGAGAGAGACAGAGTGCAAGTGGGGGAGGGGGAGAGAGAGAAGCAGACACAGAATCCAAAACAGGCTCCAGGCTCTGAGCTGTCAGCACAGAGCCCGATGCGGGGTTTGAACCCATAAACCAGGAGATCATGACCTCGGGTGAAGTTGGCCAGTCAACTGACTGAGCCATCCAGGCGCCTCAAGAATAGAATATTTTTTAAAAATATAACAGACAAAACATTCACATCTCTGTACGCAAAAAATCCTGCAAATCAATAATAAATAATTTATTATACCAAATACAAGTAATGCATTGTAAAATAGGCAGAGTGTGAATACAACATCTACAGGGTTAATACACAATCAATAAACATATGAAAATATGTGCAACCTCAGTAGTTTTCAAGGAAATGAAAATTGAAATAACAAAAGTGTATGATCGTTTTGAAAATTAGAGTGGAAAATCAGGAGCTGATGATACCTACTGCTAGAGCGGGTACAGGAAAAGGGCAAGATCTCACAGATGTTGGCAGCAGTATAAGTTTGCTCTACGCATTTTGGAAAGTAATTTGGCAGCAACTATGAGCATTTTAAGAGTGCATACCTTTTGATCCAGCCACTTGCTTCACTTGTATACATGGATATATGCGTACACGGATGCTCATTATAGCACCCCTGAGTTTCCCAGACATGGCAACGGCTCTTTATTGCCCAAAAACACCTGAAATAAGTCTCTCCGATCCAAGATAATTGACCTTTAGAGTTTGACCCCAAAAGTAGACATCCAAATAATGCTATCAGGCTTGCACCCTTAATTGACCAAGGCAGTCAGTCATTTTGTTAAATTTATTCAAGTACATTGAACTTCATAGAAAAACTCTTAGAATCCTAGTAGTAGACAATGGGCATTGGGGGTAGACAAAAAAAAGTGTTCAGTCTGTACCATTGGTAGATCTTTTATCCATCTCTGTCCCTTTAATTCTCTGCCTATGTATAAATCTTCAGGTGTGGAGTCAAAATTTCTGATACCACATGATATAGTGTGATTCCAGTCTTCTTTGCATTTTCTTATTTCCCAGTTGACAAGGATGTAAGACAAATTCAATTATTAAGGGAGTTTGCTCTACTAATACTTTTAACATGTTAGTTCAGATAGTTATATTACAATATCACTAGTACAAATTAGACCCTCAGGAAGTTTTGATTGAAAGAATGAACAAATAGCTTTTATTGAAGGAACGAAAGATGTGGAGCATGGCAGGGGAAAGACATAAACCATTTACCCAGGTATTTGTGGCATGTCTTAACTTCTTATTTTCTTCTCCAAATATTTGTGATGCGCATACACAAGGCACCATTCATTTATTCAACAAATGTTTCTTGAACACCTACTATAAACCAGGCCCTGTTCCAGAAACTGAGGACACAGCAATGAATAATACAGATGATGGAGCTTTCATTGTATCAGAAATTTCCTAGTCCTTATACATACACTACCTACCTGAAGGTTTTTCCAGCATGTTTCAGAACACACACACACACACACACACACATCTCCCAATACGGACTTCCTTAAAGCTGCAAGTTGTTTGAGATTTCATTCATTTGATCAAAACATGTCTACTGAATGCCTGGCACTATGAGTCAGCCACTGTTATTGGCACATCAGTAAATGAGAAAGACAAAGCCTTTGTCTCAAGGGAATCGTGTTCTAAAAACAAACAAGATAATTTTAGATATTGATAAATGGCATGAATAAAATAAAGAGGGCCATATGATAAAAGTAATTGATGGGAAAGGCTAAAAGTTAGGGTCATCTGTGGAGGTGACCTGTGAACTGAGGCCTGAATGACCAGAAGGTGCCAACCATGGGAAAATACAGAGGAAGAGCTAAAGCTAGATCTTTATAGATGGGAGAACAGCTTCTGCCAGAAGGGATGAACTTCTGGTGTTCTAGAAACAGAGAGGCACAAATGATCAATGGAGAGAGTGGTAAAAGATGATTTCAGAGAGATGTCAGGAGGCCAAATCATGTTGGACGTGGTAGGCTAGGGTAAGGAATGTGACTTTTATTTTAATATGTGGTGGAAAGTCACTGGAAGGTATTGAATAGGGAAGGGAATGATGGAATAAGATTTACATTTTTTGAAGATTACACTGGCTGCTCTTTAGAAAACTGGATATCGGGAAGTCAGTGTGGAATCAGCGTTGCATTATCCCAGATGACAGATAATGATAGTTTGGAACAGAGCAGGAGCAGACAAGATGATATAAAGTGGTTAACTCCTGGATATATTTTGAGGGTAGAGTGTTTCAGGGGCCCCAAGACCACCTTCGACTTTGTTGATTCACTACAAGGACTCACAAAATTCAATAGCCATTCAATGTGAATGGTAAGGTTCATGACAACAAAGGATACAGTGTAAAAGCCACAAAGAAAGATGTGTATTGGGCAAAGTCCAGAGAGGCTAAACACAGGATTCCAAGTCCTGCCCCATCTGGCGCCGCACAGGACATGCTTTCTGTCTAGCGGCAAACGTTGGGGACAGGTGTGCAATGTATCAGTCAAGGGAAGCCCATTTTAATCTTCTGAGCTGAGGCTTTTAAGATCAGCTAACATAGGCACGTCATGCTACATGATGGCTCTCAAGCCACCATACTTGCCAACCCGTCTGTCTTGATCTTGAAAAGTAGCCACACGACAGCAGATGGACACCAGAATATCATGAAGACCTAAGGTCCTAAAAGCATATTAAGTTAGAGCGGAAACAAATGAAACAGTGAAAAGGGAAAATTTAACAGCTCTTCACATTCGAATAGATTTACAGTTTACAAAGCTTTTGCTTTCATGTACCAGTTTCCCTGATTGATGCAGCCCAGGGTTTCAAATCGGGCTGCGTTCATCATTTCCTTGGTCCTTATACTACTAGCCTCTGAAAATTGCCAACTAAGCATGGCTTCTTATCCTTATCTAGAAGCCCTGCACTGACTACGGCTTCATTCACTGAGCATGCCCACCTTTGGTAGGACCCACTGCCATTTCCATGGAGCTGCCATGTGCCCAGAAACAGCTGGTGAGATCAGCGCGCTAGGGCCCTCAAGGTGTCAAGGCTTCAGAGTTCTGTGGCAAAATGGGGAAGATCACTTCTTTACCCTTTTCTCCCATAGAAGTCCCAGAGCAATACCGCATGGGTCCTAATATGTTACAGGCTCTTTAATGAAATACCCGTGCCCGTTTCTGCTCCCAGTTCTCTATTTTCTTTGGACACAGACATAAATATGCTCGCAGGAATGGATGTGGAGTGATGCCCTTTCCAATGACATCATGTTCCTAAATGGAGGGACCCATGCTAGGGTAACACTACCGGCCTTTCTTCACAGAAGAGGAAAGTCTTCACTCAGCTCAACATTTCTCCCTTCTCCCTTTGGGAGAGGACTCCCGTCAGGGAAGAGTCTTCCTTCTGCACACCATGAGTTTTGTAAACTCAAGTCCCCATTGGAGGGGGTGCACCGCATTTGTTTAGTGCTGCCTGTGACTAGCTAATTCTGGGGTGTGGTCCTAGGAGTATGTTATGCACAAACCACGTTCTCCAAACCCATCAGTGTTTAGGAATAAAGATGATATGGTTGATCTTCATCTCTCTGACTCCTTTAGTTCCAAACTCACATGAAAAAGAGGTATTCCGTTGACTGGGCCCACCAAATTCCACAGCCTATGGGAACTTAGCTGGAGACAGTGTCAATGACAGACTTTCCTTAAAACTACTGCTCTTCTCTTGTCACCATATTCTTTTCACTGGGCTAATTAGCTGCCTATAATATCTTAGGAGAATGAAAGTATAATGATATTTGCAGTGTTGTGTTGAGGTCCTCATTTATTACTTCCTCTTGGCCTTCCTTAATATTTTATCGAGTGTATGTTGTATTCCCGGCATGGCCGTTAGCTCTGGCCATGCAAGAGTGCACAAGACAGACATAGCACCTACTCTCAGGAAGCTTACAGTCTAGTAGTCCAAAAGACATTAATGAATCGATCACCCAAGTCTTAGAATGTATAATATCAACAAAGTAAGTGCCGAAAGGGTCCTGAGCTCTGATACAGTCTGAGGGACCAAGGAAGGCTTCCCCACGGAAATGGCACTTTAGCTGAGATCCGAAGGATGAGTTGGGAGTTCACAAGACAGAGGGATGGGGTGAGAGCAAGAGAGTACCTTAGGGAAGGGTAAAGGAACCAGCAAAAGGCCCTATTGTCACAGGGAGGTGGTGCGTCACTGTGTGCCAAACTTTGTACATGTCTGCCATTTTAATTCTCTCCTTTTTTTTTTCTTTTTTTTCTTTCTTTTCTCTTTTTTTTATTTTTTTTTAACGTTTTCATTTATTTTTGAGACAGAGAGAGACAGAGCATGAATGGGGGAGGGTCAGAGAGAGAGGGAGACACAGAATCTGAAACAGGCTCCAGGCTCTGAGCTGTCAGCACAGAGCCCGACGCGGGGCTCGAACTCATGGACCGTGAGATCATGACCTGAGCCGAAGTCGGACGCTTAACCGACTGAGCCACCCAGGCGCCCCTTAATTCTCTCAACAGTCCTTCCTACAAAGTAGCTAAGACCCCCATTTTACAGACAAGGAAATTGAAGCACTCACAGTTACTGGCTGCATGACCTCGGGGAAGCATTAGAGCCAGCATTTAAGGCCAACCTTGAATGCCCGCAGGGCAGTGGTTCTCAATTGGACCCTTTCCCCAGGGCACATTTGGCAATATCTGGAAGCAATTTTAATTGTTGCAACTTGAGGAATGGTGTACTACTGCGTTGAAGCTAGGCATGCTGCTAAAATCCTACAATGCACTGTTGAAATTCAGGTCGAGCCCAAACTCCACTCTTCCACACCTCCGCCTTTCTCCCTAGAGGCTGCTCAGTCCTTTGTGCAGATAGACTTCTGGCCAGTCAGCTGCAATTAGCCACATGTGCCATAGTGACCATGCATTGGACTCAGGCAGGGACCTCTGCTACTCAGCAGTTCCCTCGGGGATCCACACCAGCTTTGTGTTATCAATCCCATCTCACAGATGAAGAAACAGAGCTCGAATAACATGCCCCAAGTCACAGCAGCCACACTGACAGAGCAAGTGAGCCCAGCTCTTTTAAAATTGGACCCGATGCCATTTTCCCTTCATAAGGCAGCCCTTCAGAGGACAAACACTTCTTCTCAAGCCTCTGCAGGTAAAACTGGCGAAGGCTGGAGATGCGGGTCTGGATGTGCACTGACTGCCGGCGTGCTATCAAGAGTCTGTCGAGTTTAGTGCCTGCATTATTTTTTTAGGAGCTTGAAAATCAGCCCAGTGTTATTCGGCTTGAATTCTTCTCTTGCTAGGCTCAAAGCACACTAGACACAATCTGCTGTTTGTGTAGAGAACGTGTCAGGAGAGAAAAGAATAGCAGCCGCGTGCGAGCATCTGCTAGAAAAATCCATCTCACCATTAACCGTACAATTGAGTGAGAAAAACATCTGTGCCTGCGATTGCAGATGTAATCACAAAACCCAAATGGAGCAATGGAACAAACTGGAAGAGGAGCAGAGGGCAAGAAACAGGAGAAACACGTAGCTTTTGTGTCAGAAAGGGAGAGGTCTCGTCTGGGCTTCTGCACCGAACACTCTCGCCTTCACCTTTCAAACACGACACCATCTGTAGGAAACTGCAAGATCGTCAGCAGGCAAATTATGCAAGGCAGCTCCAAGGAAGCAATAAACAAGGCGGAGGAATCCCAGACACTGTAAATCAACAGCAAAAATATATCTGAGTATATGTTGGTGGCATTTCAGTGTTAAGGCTGATGACTTAAAATCGTGGAGATAGAGAATGTAAAAAACGGCAAAGCTGAAGGGCCCTCAGAGATCTACTCGTTCAATCCCCCTTGTACCCGTGAGGAAACTGAGGCCCAGAGAGGGATGTGACTACCCAAGGTCACACAGCTAGGTAGTGGCAGATGATTCTGGGCAGTTCTGGGGAAACTTTTTTTTTCCCCAGACTCGCAAAAGAAGGAACATTTCACAAAACTTTACAAATAGCTGAGAACATCAGCTTCAAAGCATAACTGAGTTACAACCATATATATAAATTTATACCTCGATTCTGGAAGCCGAAGCCAATGCCGATTACCCACCTTCGTCCAAAGTGCTGAGGTGTAATTGTGCCACTCAGAGTGGAACAGAGACACCTACTACATCTCAGCAAGTGACACTGCACATCTGCTTTGAAAATATATCTCAACTGTAAATGTGGCTCTGTGCCTGCGAGCCTGCCCCTTTTAAAGTACCATGCAGTGTGCATCTAAAGGTAGGAGGAAAGGGAAATCAACCAAGCCCACAGCACCCCAGGCCATGCTCCCTTCATTGGCCCATGAAGAGTCTGCATTGAGGGAGTCAGGAGGGCTTTAGCTTCCGGTTCGGCCTAGAGCTAGTTATATGACCTTGAAGCAAGTACAGACCACTGGACTTGAGCCCTCCAAAACCTTTTCAGAGAGAAGGAGATAAGAGGCAGCAAAGGGAATGGAAAAATTAGAGAAATATATGGGAAGAGGTGTTGGGAAGAAGCAGGGTTCTCCTCTCTCCCTGCCCTATGCCCTCAATTACCAGCCTAACTAGCAGTATTTTCTGGAGCCGAGACAATGCCCCTCTTAAATTTGGCCTGGGTTGCATCATTCATTTGTGGCCATTCATTTGATGGCCATCTTCCTTTGCGAAATAGCTCTTCAAATCTTTGCCCATTTTTATTGGCTGTTTGTTTTCTTAGTAATGACTTATATGAGGTATTTATATATTCTGGATACAAGCACCTTGTCTGATGCAAGTGCTATGAATATTTTCTCCCATTCCAAGGTTTGTCTTTTTTCTCAACAATATCTTTCACAAACATTAAAGGTTTTAAATTTTAATAACATCAAATTTATCACTTTTTTGTATTTCTGTGCTTTCTGTGTTCCATCTATAAACTTTTGCCCACCCTAAAGTCACAAAGATTTTCTCCTATGTCTTTTTCTAGATGTTTTAGAGCTTGAAGTTTTACATTTATGTATATTTAGGATCCATTTATATTTATTATCTATCTTGAGTTGATTTTTACACATGACCTAAGGTAAAAGTTGATGTTCCCTTTTTTTTTTCTGTATTGAGATCCATCACTATTTGGTGAAAAGACTGTTTTCCCCTCCACTAAATTGCTTTGGCACCTTTGATCAATTGACCACGTATGTATGACATCTTTCATTTTTTAGCGTATGTATTTTTCAAGGACAGCACCAAAAGGACATAAATCTACATGTACATTTGCACTAACCACAGGTGAAGGAGGGTGGAAGGACAGGAGGCCATTTAGAAAAGTAATTGGGGGGCTCCTCGGTGGCTCAGTTGGTTTAGCGTCTCTCTCTGCCCCCCCCCCCCCCCCCAAAATAAACACATTAAAAAAAACCTTGCGAAAAGCAATCGATATGATCCCCATGGTTCAGAGTGAAGCTCTGAGAGGTTATCTTATGTAAGGGCACATTGAGCTGGAGAAGCTGGAATCTCAACCTAAAGTATGATGCCAGAGCTGTGCCTTCAATTACTGCTTCTGTCGCTCCATCACTCTTACCTCCATAATGCTCGGTGATAGTTCCACCTGAAACTGTTCCCTTCCATCCGAGCTATTGAGGGCTAGCTGATAAAATAGTCACTATTTGTTGAATACCAAAGGGTTCAGTCTTTTTGTGTTTATTAACTCATTCAATCATCCCAACTGCCCTAAATTGTTACACACTATTGTCATCTTCATTTTAATGATGTGGAAACTCAGGCTCAGTAAGTTTATATAACTTGCTCTAGATCACGCAGCTATTAAATAGCAGAGCCAGGATCTAAAGCCAGATTGACCTTCCCCGCAAATCTCTTGCTATTAACCATTATGATATGCTACCTTCTCGACTTCAGGTAGATTGCCCCTGCACGGTTGCACAGGATGAGTTAATGACACTGGTCAGTCACTAATGTGCTGTCATAGCCAACAACACAATGGGGGAAAAAAAGGTAGTCACCCTTTCCCTGTCAGCACATAGTGGCTCCTGTGTTTTCCCAATTCCGCCCTGTATGCCCTTCTGTATTTTATCATTCAAAGCCATGGAGGGGAGGGATGAGCATTCAGGAAGCTCCCACACCAGACTTAGAATTTCCATATGGAACTACCTACTCTCAGAAGATCGAAGGCTGCCGTATCATAAAGGGACACCATTTGCTCTGTTATGCTTTGAACTTCAAGAAGTACAATATATGCAAAACAATTCATTTTGATAAGCTGGTGTGACTTCCTCTAACAACGAAGAAATCACTCAGGATTTTCCCAATAACTTTTTATGTTTAATCTTTATGGTCTCTTACTTGGTGTTTCACAACCTAGCGAGGTAAGCAGAGGAGATCCTACTATCTCCATTTTACCGATAAAGAAACTGAGAATCCCATGGAGATAAGAGACTTGTCCAGATTCACATAGCTAGTATGCCGTGGAGCTAAGACTGAACCCTAGGTCTTCTTAAAACCTGCTACTAATTTTCAAATTAAAAGCCACTGATACTCTAATCATCATTTCTTAAGATTATGTCTCAGCATGTTCAGATGAAGTGTATCGCATCACCAAGGTCTCTAAAGATTTTATTTAATAACACTTTCCCCACATTGTAAGCACACTGGTTATCACCCTCTGGACCACTAGGATAGACACAGTTGCTCCCTGACCTTTCAAGTGATGTCACTTTAGCAGGCTTTTAAAAGAGTGGGCCAAGGAAAAAGATTCCTGAGAGGAAGAACGTGTTACCTTGAAGAGTAATCAATTATGCGAATGGTTTCACTGCCTGTTATATCACGGATTATGCTTTCATTTTTCATATTAATGTTCTTTATGTTTTTCAATTAGTCACGGCAAATTACCTGTCCTTCGCCTTGGCAAGGGCAGCTCAGTGGTCCTCAGTGGAATATTTTCCAAGTTCTGTCTGGTGAATTCTTGATCAAATTCTTCTTGAGGCATTAACATGTAATTTTTTGAATGAATGAATGTGTTCTCTTTGACACTATCTCATTCGTGTAGGAAATTACCTATTGAATAAGGAATTGGAAAGATTTGCGTTTCTTTTTTTTTCTTTCTTTTTTTTTTTTTTGCAATGGTGCACTGCGAAGAAATTAGTTTAACTTAAATCTAAAACAAGAATGAGAACATTAAAGAAGGTTAAAATTCATCTAATACTTCTTAGTCATTCTAACAGAGAGGGTTTGTGGCATGGAGCTTACAAAGTAGCAGATAGTCCAAAATCCATGTCTGCCTCCATTTCCCCCTGCCGAGTCCTGGCAAAGTGCCTGCCCCTCCCCTGCACTCCATCCCACTGCCCCCCCCCCCCCGTATTTCCCAGACCACAATAGCCAACTATCAGCATTTTAATAGCCTGTTTAATAGTCAGTCCCCATCCCCTCCCCTGAGAGTGTAAGACCTCCTAGGACAAGAAGAATGTCTTCATCAGGACTGAATCTCTACCTCTTAGCACACTGCACAACCCAGAAGTGCGTGCCTAGTAAGTGATGGGGGAATGAAGCCCTTTGCCTTTGGAACACACAAGTACGTGCTCGTTAGCTACAGCCTTATCTCGTAAATTAGGCTTTGCTCAGTCTATAATTTAACCATTATGTTGTGTTTCCACAATCCTCTCTGGGTAAGAAAACCAAATAACTTCCCTCCCTTGACAATCTCACAGTCCAATGAAACTCTGCCGAATATTACCTTTGTAAAGGCCACGTGGTAACCTCCCTTCAAAGTACTTCATCAGGAGCTGCCATTTTCCTTTTCCTTTGACATGTGGAATGGTCCTTAAAATTAGCAAATTCGAGGCACCTGGTGGCTCACTCAGTTGAGCATTGACTCTTGCTCTTGGCTCAGGGCATGAGTTGGAGCTCCATGTCAAAATTTGTGCTGACAGTGTGGAGCCTGCTTGGGATTTTCTCTCTTTCCCTCTCTCAGTGCCCCTCCCCTGCTCATGTTCTCTCTCTCTCTCTCTCTCTCTCTCTCTCAAAAATAAATAAATAAACATTTTTAAAAATTAGCAAATTCCTTCAAACACTGCTAGGATGGTGCCTCAAAGGTCAAATACTTTGGTGTTACAAGCTGGTCAGTTCTTTAGAAAGACATCAGAATATGGGGCGGGAGGCTCTTCTTCCTCAGACTGGTTTTATTATATTTTGTAATCTTTTTGGCTGGGGAGTGCACTATAGAAACTCCAACCCAAGGCCTACCCACAATTACATCTTTGGTCTTCACCAGAGGATAATTTAAATTTCTTTACACTCCATTTTCTAGTGTCATTTGATGACTTGGGGAGGGGAGGAGAGAGCCGCTGTGGACTGAGTCTCCCTAAAGAACTCTAAGGTATTATTAAACCAATATCTTTGCTATTGAAATCCCTCATTGCTATTCATAATTCTTGCAGTCACCAAGGTGGAGAGTTACAGAAGAAAATGCTGTTATTTGTTCAAACTGTATGTTAATTAAGTCAAACAAATGATATAAAAGTAGATCTCAAAATATCTCTAATTTTTATGCATTGTGCAAATGAATGAGTACAAACATCCACTCAGTGAGTGCTTACTTGACTTGAGACACAACTAAACTGCAGCTGAGGTCAAAGAAGTTTTTTCCTGCTTTCTCCTTTAGGGTTTTGATGGTTTCCTGTCTCACATTCGGGTCCTTCATCCATTTTGAGTTTATTTTTGTGTATGGTGTAAGAAAGTGTTCTTGTTTCATTCTTCTGCATGTTGCTGTCCAGTTCTCCCAGCACCATTTGTTAGACTGTCTTTTTTCCATTGTACCCCAATGTTTATAGCAGCACTTCCACCAGTAGTCAAATTATAGAAAGAACCTAAATGTCCATCAGCTGATGAATGGATAAAGAAGGTGTGGTTTACATATACAATGGAATACTACTCAGTAATGAGAAAGAATGAAATCTGGCCATTTGCAGCACTGTGGATGGAACTGGAGGGTATTATGCTAAGTGAAATCAGTCAAACAGAGAAAGACAGATACCATATGTTTTCACTCATATGTGGATCCTGAGAAACGTAACAGAAGACCATGGGGGAGGGGAAGCGGGAAAAAAAAAACAGTTACAGATAGGGATGGAGGCAAACCATAAGAGACTCTTAAATACTGAGAATAAACTGAGGGTTGATGGGGGGTGGGAGAGAGGGGAAAGTGGGTGATGGGCATGGAGGAGGGCACCTGTTGGGATGAAGACTGTGTATTGCATAAAAACCAATTTGACAATAAATTATATTTAATTTAAAAAAGGACAAAAAAAGATACGACTAAACTGCAAAAGACCTGAAAAAGAACCCATGAGGTCTCTCTTTCCAGAGAAGTCTGTAAGTGATACTCGCTGCTAATGGACTGGCATGTGGAAACAATCAAAGGAATAGCATAGCAGAGTTGAAGAGTTGTAAAAAGCTTGAAAGAATGTCTGTTTTCCTGGGCTTCAGTACAATGTAGGATTATTTGCCCTTCTCTCGAACCCTCCAGGAAGCAGAAATGCCACACAACTCTCAGTTACCCCTTCTTGCAACTTGACAAAGCAACAAGCAGAGTTCCTTCCTATGACTAAGGAACACTTTTCCTGCTTTGATATCATTTCAGTTCCCTTTACTGTGATATTCTGATGCAAAGAATACAACAAATCCCTATTCCTTTTGTGGAAATTTTTCATGCCCTTTAACACCATAAATAAGATGACTCTGATGCTCATAATCTCCACTAGACAAACCCTAAGATATTCTCATTCCCTCTAATTTTACTCATTTAATCCTGTTTAGACACCAAAACAAGAACAGCTCCAGAATCTACTTTCTCCATTCCTGGTTCTCAGAACTACTGGAGACTGATACAAACTGGATCCACCACTCACAAAGTCATTATATCACGCCCACAACTTCACATAGCTAATTGCCTGGTTAAAAAAACAAAAACAAAAACCAAAAACAGATATACAAAGAATCCTGTAGAGGCAGGCTGTGTGTGTGTGTGTGTGTGTGTGTGTGTGTGTGTGTGTGTATTTCATTAAGGGTTAGAATTGAGTAGACATGCAATTTTTGTGGTATTAACTCTGAAATGGACGATTTCAAAAATGAACAAGAAATTAAGGTCAGCTAATTTGGAGATATAAATTTGATGGCAAAAAAATAGGATTTTAAGATTCCTAGGGAAAGGGAAATCACTGGCAGTCAAAATGTCCAGCAGACAGAAAAGTCAACAGTTTAACACAGATGTGGTAGAGTGGAAAAGATGGAACTAAGGTTTATATTCTGTGTGATGTTGGGCAAGTCTCTTAATCTCTGTTAGCATGTAGTAAACACCTCTTGGACTGGTGTTCCAGCTGAGAATTCTCCTTCCTCTGAGAATGGCCTCAATATGCAGGGATGGTAGGCCACCAGCGCTCATGTTAATACTATGAGATCCTGATCACTTCGCCATGGTTATTGATCCAGGGGTTGGTACAGGATCCAAACCAAGTACATAAGGTTCTTTCTTTTGGGATTGTAAATCTTGAACAGAGAGGCACAGTGTACTGTTTGCAGTTGGGTGTCCTGTCATTTCATTCTGCCTAGCCCATCCACAGTAAGTTCTTTACATGTCTTTAACTTGACGCTAGTTTCCTTGAGGACAGGACCTTTGTCATATATCCCTCTACAGGGTAACAGAGAAAACTTTTATAGTGATATAAATATCCATTATTTTGATTATGATGGTGAACTCATGAGTGTATACCTATGTCAAAATCATCGATTTTTGTACTTTAAACATAGACAGAATATCATGTGTCAATGAAACCTCAACAAACCTGTAAAAATGTTGCGGAAACCCATTGGAAGGAGCAATTAATCTGTATTGGTGTGAATATGGGAGAGATTTGTTTCAAATAAGAAAGGCTTACGGTTTTCCAGTTAGCTCTGAGTACTTTGTACCAATAGTGCCACTCTCACGGTCCTCTTCTAAGAGAAACTGCTCTTTCCATGGGCTCTGCTAATGAAAGTGTCATTGGGCTGCTTCTTGAGCAAGGGATAGTACTTACTGTATCATAAATGGATCACCTCACCTAAGGATGGCCAATCCCGTTAGGTGATTAGCTAGACCAGTCAAACCCTTTCCAGCCAGAAATTGATTGGATAGTAAGATAATCTTCTTGTTGGTAGCAGAAGAAAATATTTGGAATGAAGAGAGAGAAGTCAAGATGCCATGAGAGAGAGACAGAGAGAGAGAGAGAGAGAGCCCTACATCAACAATGTCACCTTGGTTGCCCAGACAAACAGAGCATCAGAGCAGTTACTGTGGCCACTTACAATAACTCCATGATTTAGGATAACCTGAGTGAGACTATAACTTTCTAATTAAAACACCGGAATCATCCCATTACATTGTCAAGATGCCCACTGGTCAGGAGCAGCATGGGATCTGATTAAACTTCTCTCTTTTGCCATTCCCACTTCCTGCCAATTAAGACCAAGTCTTTTAGCAGTAGCAAATGTACTGGTGACTTGTAGCATTAGATATCTGCCCCAGGGGTGCCTGGGTGGCTCAGTCACTTGAGCATCCAACTGTTGATATCCACTCAGGTTGTGATCTCACCGATCGAACCCCGCATCAGGATCCGTGCTGAGCGTTGAGCCTTTTGGGATTCTCTCTCTCTGCCCTTCCTCCTCTCATGCTATCTCTCTCTCTCTCTCTCTCTCTCTCTCTCTCTCATAAATACATAAATAACATTTTTAAAAAATAAAGAAATCTTACCCAAGTGATGCTGTACATCATTAGTTTCAAACAAGTTGTTTTAGGTCACTTTCAGAGTAGATATCCAAACTGACCTATCTGGGTATGAAGCAGTTTTATTCCTTTTTTGGCAGAGAGATGGTGGTGGACAGTGCTGGATATTCTCTGTTTGCACCTCAGGATCCATTTTCTGCCTTTCTTTGCCCTTCTTTAAGCCCTGGTGGACTGACATCATTGACTGGGTCATCCAGGCTCCCTTAGCTTCCATTAGGTTCAGCCCCTTGGAAACTCTAGCAGACTGTTGGAGAGAGGGAGGAGGGAGAGTTGGTAGGGGGTGCTGTTGGGCAGGGCCTGCGTTCCTCTACCTAAGGCTACAGCTCCTCCATGGCCCCTCTTCTATAACTCTCACTATATTCCAGAAATGGTTGCCTTCCTTGTCCCTGTAGGCCTGGGGATGATAATGGGTTCCTAGGCTTCCACCATTGCTAAAATCTACAATACTTCACTATTCCTTATTGGTTACCTTGCCTTTAAATAGTTCTTTTATTAAACTCTTCATATACTCTTTTTGAATAGGTCATCTGTTTCAGTGAGATCCTGACACAGGGACCTGATCAAAGTTAACTGTGTAAGTTTGGAGCACCTATGAAGCTTTTCTTTTCCATAAACGTTCTAAGTGACAGTAAGGGCCGACATGACATACACCTCCTATTCTAGACACAAAGAATCTGTTTGCCTTTGTATCTTCTACTCCTATCACAGTACCTGACACAGAGCAGATGCTCATCAAACATGTACCAAAAGATTTTTGTTAATGACTCAATTAATTTAAATTAATGTGACTTCTGCAATTAATGCTTGGATAAAGGTTTCCTGATATTTTATATGAACTTTTCTAATTGGGAAAGAAAACCAACAGTGAGCAACCTCAGCAGTAATTTAAGGGATGCAGATAAAATCAGCAATGCTGTAACATTCTGCACCTATTAAATACACAAATTTAAGCTATAATACCAAATGCTGGTATTGTAGCAAAGCTGTATATTCAAATACTGCTGGTAGCTGTATGAATTGGCAGAGCCCATTTAAAAAGCAATATGGCAATATGTGTCAAAAGCCTTAGAAATGACCCAGTAATCCCACTCTTGGGGATTCATCCCAAGGATGTAATTGAGGAGAAGCAAAAAGCCATATGCGCCAAGGTGTTTAATGAAGCAATACCTATTATATCAGAAAAACTGGAAACAGCCTAAAATGCCCAACGTGCATTCGATGTTTTGGGGGGATATTATAGAGGTGGCAACAAAAGAGAAAAGAGTTCTATGTATAAAAAGAAAGAGGAAATCTGGGGACATAGACACATGCAGAGAGAAGCAAGGTGCCCATCTACAAGCCACGGACAGCAGCCTGGAGTGGATCCTTCCTCGTGGCTTTCAGAAGGAACCAACCCCAAGAATACCTTGATCTTGGATGACTGTTAGAAAATAAATCTTTTGGGGGCACCTTGTGGCTCAGTCGGGTAAATGTCCAACTCTTGACTTCAGCTCAGGTCACGCATGATCTTGCGGTTCTGAGTTTGAGCCCCACATCAGGCTCTGTGCTGACAGCACTTTCTCTCTGCCCCTCCCCACTTTTGCTGTGTCTGTCTCTCTCAAAATAAATAAATAAACTTTAAACAAAAGAAATCTTTTAAGTCCCCCATTCTATGGTATTTTGTTGTGGCAGCCATAGCAAACTAATACTGAAGCAAAGGTCAAAATGGTGAGAGCAGTACAACTATTAAAATACAGATGTATGTCAACAAAGACAGAAAGTGAATATGCAAAACCAAAATGCACTGATGAGTTATGGTAGTCGGATATGCGTGATTCGTTTATCTTGGCAAATGCTGCAATAGCTACATTTATCCAATTTAAAAAATTGCCACAGGGAGGGGAAAATGTGTGTCAAAGGTTTATTACAACAGCATCAATGAAAAACAGACTTGGTTACACTGCACTATATACCTATGATTAAATGTATCCTAATTCTCTCTCTCTCCCTCTTTTTCACATAATTTCAGTAGCTTTGCATGCTGTGCTTATGTAGCCATTTGTAAATGATGATCTGTTGAGTGACGAAACATGGTAAATTAACTTGTGTGATGTGCTTAATAACTTTTTTTTCTCCTGAGGGATAAAGCTTTTGTGGCTGGAAACAGTTGAAAACTTCATGCTATTGAACCACAGCTCTACAGCTGGACCTCGATCCCTGTTTGGACATTTTGCCAATCCCTAGAGAATCTTGACTGGCCCCCAGGTTCTTTAGGCCTCTCCTTTCAACACCCGGGGTTATCAGCTTGTGTACCTATACAGTGAGCCATCACAAACCAAATCTGACCTCAAGCACGGGAATGTGAACCAGACTGGAACATTTTGGCAAGCTACCTGATTGTGAATGCACCCTTAACCTTGTCTCACAGCCATCTCCCATAATTGGATCTTGTCTTTTTTGTGCTTGAAGCTATGTATTAATAATGTATAAGATACTTCAGCCCTCTCAGAGGCTCCTGTCTTGTTCTATCCAATACTCAGAGCTCAGTTTCTGAACCTCAGTCTAGAGTTACCTTCAGTAACTCTCAGTCTCCCTGATTCAGGACTTGCTCCTAACTCCGATAACCACCACCAAATCCATATGAGGACCACTCGCACCTGAAAAAACTCCCTCAATTCTTAAAATGCACATGCATGAACCCCGTGCTCTCTTCTCTTGGAGTAGACTCCATGAATCTGCATTTTTTAAGCTTCCCAGGTTATTCTGAAAAGAATATAAACATATAAAGGATATAAATATATATAAAGAATATAAACATATAAAAACTCAAGTTCAAGAGCAATTGTTCTGCACAGCAGCCGGAAAGATCTTCCTGAAAGTCAAGTCTGACACCTTACTTCTCTGCATTACAACCTTCAATTTCTCATTACATTTGAGTTTAAGCCCCAAATGCTTAAGACAGGTTGCAAGGCCTTTCAGGACCTGACTCCTGTCTGCTTGTCCATGGTCATGTCTTACTGGTCCCTGTGTTTCTAGGAATACTCAATTGCTACTGGTTTTCTGTACTTACCATGCTACTGCAAACTTCCATGCCTCTGCTTAGGCCTGTCTACCTAGTGAATATCCGGTCTTCAAAACCCCACTCAGGTAACCTGTACCAACACTACAAAGGCTTTACACATCACACACACACACACACACACACACACACACACACACAC
Organism: Panthera uncia; assembly: GCF_023721935.1. Lineage (NCBI taxonomy): Eukaryota > Metazoa > Chordata > Mammalia > Carnivora > Felidae > Panthera > Panthera uncia. The sequence goes on along the minus strand of NC_064817.1, from coordinate 111,534,807 downwards.
ACGGTCTCCAGACTTAATTGCTCTTTCTCTATCTTTACTGTGTATGTCATTCTGTTGTTGCATTGAACTCATACAAACTGCATTTCTTTTATTCCTGTCACTACTTCACCCTCTGCTAGACTGTGAGTTCTTGGAAGGCAAGGACACCATCCTAATAACCTCCATATTCAGAGTGCCTTACATATAGTAGGTGCCTGGTAAATGTTGACCACAATGCGTATGTGCTCTTTAAAGCATCCAGATTCCAGTGAAACTCTTTCTGTCATGATAGTTCATTTCATGTGTCAAGTTGACTAGCTACATCGTGCCTGGATTAAACATTATTTCTGGGTGTTTCTGTGAGGGTGTCTCTGGATGATATGAGAATTTGAATCAGTAGACTCAGAAAAGTAGATTGCCTTCCCCAGTGGATGTGGGAGTCATCCAATCCACTGAGGTCCTGAATAGAACAAAAGATGGAGGAAGGAGGAATTCAACCCTTTTTCTTTCTGCCTGGTTGCTTGAGCTGGGACATGGATCTTCTCCTGCCCTCAGTGCTCGTAGTTCTCCTTTGGACTCAGACTAGAGTCTACAACATTAGCTTCTCTGGTTCTCAGACCTTTGGAGATAGAGAGATAAAGATAGAGATAGAGATAGAGGGTTATAGATATATAGATATAGATATTCTGCCCTATTGTTTTTGTTTCTCTGGGGGAACCTTGACATCTATGATACATCTATGATACACTGATCCAGGAATAATTTCTGACTATCTTGCCTCCTGGCTTGCTATTTCCATGCATGCTATTTCCTCTCGATAAAGTTTACTTACTCCATATGACAAGATTAGATTAATTTTTTTAAGTCCCGCATTTAGTACACAACGTATCTCTTTGTACCTCTATTGTTGTGATTTTCACACTCTGTTTAATATCATCGTTAACTGAGGATCTATAGTTTTGCTCAACATTGTATGTTCAATGACTGCCACATGGTAAGTGCTCAGTAGTTAGGTATCAAATTAATAACTGATATTCTTTTTTTATAACTGATGTTCTTTTGCCAAGGTCATGAGGTCTTATTCGATTAGAAACCTAGAAATGATTTCCTTTATTCAGCAGACTGTAAATAGTATGTGACATTGATTTTAAAGTATTTTGCTTCCTCTTGTCAGTTCTTGATGAGATGGTTCAATGTAATCCATCATTTTAGTATTTGATCATTCTCAAAATAAATTAGTTAGTTCCAAGTCTTCATGGGAAACAGGTTACCATTCAGAAAGCACAAATACTCTTTCTGATTTGAAACGTGATTCCTTGGGGTGCCTGGGTGGCTCAATCGGTTAAGCGTTCGACTTGGGCTCAGGTCATGATCTCACAGTTCTTGGGTTTGAGCCCCACGACTAGCTCTGTGCTGACAGCTCAAAGCCTGGAGCCTGCTTTGGATCCTGCGTCTCCCTCTCTCTCTGCCCCTCCCCTGCTCATGCTCAGTCTCTCTCTCTCTCAAAAATAAATAAACCTAAAAAAAGGAAAGTGATGTCTTTGGATGTTATCTTATGCTTTCTAAAGATTGAGCTAAAATATTAAACTTCACTTGTCTCACATCAAAAAGTGCTTTGGGGGGTGCCTGGGGGGCTCAATAGGTTAAGCATCTGACTTCTGCTCAGGTCATAATCTCACAGTTCGTGGGTTTGAGCCCCACATCGGGCTCTGTGCTGACAGTTCAAAGCCTGGAGCCTGCTTCAGATTCTGTGTGTCTCTCTCTCTATCAGCCCCATCCCCGCTAGCTCTCTCCCTCTCTCTTGCTCGCTCTCTCTCTCTCTCTCAAAAATAAACAAACATTACAAAAAAAATTTTAAGTGCTTTCAGATGGAAGAAACAGGGTGGGAAGGAAGTCAATCAGCATTCCCTGAGATCCTACTATGTTCTCGTTGTGACATAACAATATAGGCATTACTGTCCCCTTGAATGTAAAAACAATGCAACTATGATACCGATTCCCATTTTAGAAATGCCAAAAAGGAAGTTAAGGAACATGAAGTGTATTTCTCACTGTTACTCAACTCAAGCAGAAGAGGAAGGATTCAAATCCAACTCTGACAGCCACTAAGACTGTATACTTTTCAGTGAACTAAGCACATCATCTGCCTTAGAGCTCTTAAGACTTTCCCAGTAGCAAGAAAAACAAAGAGAATAAATTGTTAGATAAAACCTTGGCCACGGAGATTAATACCGGATCTTCTGTATGTGTTTTGAACTTGCAGTCTATGCTATTCATTCAACAAATAAGTATTGAGGGGTCTCCTTTTGGGAACTGGGGATACAGCAAGTTCAAAGACTAGCACAGTGTCTGCATTGGAGGAGTATACATCTGAGAGGGAGATCTGAAAAAATAAATAAACAGCAAATCATCCATTCCATTTTCAGTAAGTGATACAGAGGGGAAGACGAGGATGCTGTGGATCATAGAAATGGGCCTGACCTCTGGATGTCAGAGAAGGTTTCTCTGAGGATGTGACTTTTAGAGGTAAGATTTGTAGGTGGCAAAGAGTTGACCAGGCAAAGGATGGAGAGAGAGTTGCAGGCAGTGGGAACAGTGTGGGAACAGTTGCAACAGTGTGCAGTGTGCAACAGTGGGAACAGTGTGCCTTTGAGGCAAGAAAGAACACGGAGTTTTAGAAGAACTGAAAGATAAAAAGGCAGACAAGGGTGGGAATAGAGCAAAGATTTGCATCCTCAGCCTCTGCAGTGCTAAGCTTCTCCATGTCAATGCTGGGTCCAGCCAACTAAGGTGAAGAATATGCTACACTCAGTCGCCAGGAAAACGGACAGCTGGTGAGATGAGCGGCAAAGCGGGTACATGCGTGGCAAAGACGTCCGGGCTCTTTATTCCTAAGTCACCAAAACCTTCCTGTGTTCCCAGTGAGCATCAGGGCTCTGCCCTTGTATCTGCGATGAAAGTTACCCAACCTCCTTGTCATCATGCCTATTTTTAACCTACTCTAGGGATCTCTCACCTGCACTCAACCCAGAAGGGCCATCCTGCCTAGCTCTGAGCTAAATAAACTGTTCTCCAGAAGTTTTCTATTCCTATTTCTATTATTTCTATTTTCTAGTCATGAATGGCAGATGCAATCTCTCAGGGCCCCGTTTAGTGTAAAAGAGACACAGTTCACTGAAGAATTGTATTGTTTTCTGAGTCTCAGTGCCCTTAACGATAAGGAAGTGAATAAAGTGCTGGTTGGTAAGGATTACAGTATAAACTGAGGTTGATCAAATCTGCAGGGAAGCCATCTAGAAAGAATGCGTTTAGATAAAGGTGTAAGTCATGGCCCAATAACAGGCCCAACTGTGTAGCCTTTCAGGCCGACCAATTCCCAATTTCTATTCTTGAAAAGGAGTGTAAAATGACCATTATAAATGAAAAAAACATGACATGAGTAATCTGTTTTCTTAAAATTCAAGAGGAAAATTAATTCAAACATTGCTCTACTTGACGTGCACAATTAGCAGAGTTTTGGAATGGCCCCAAGTGACAGCTTCAATCTTAGCTCTTCAAATAAAAGCCTACATATTTTTAGACAGAAGAACTGACTAAGATATAAGTGGCTCGCAGTTAAAGTAATTGCATATCTGGTGGTGGTAAAGTGAATTATAGAAGTGACAAATGCTGTACTTAAATAATTTCAGGCAAACAGCATCCCCCTTCTGCACAGAACGGATCCAAAAGAGCAGAAGTCAGTACAACATCTGCCTCATTTATTCTGTTCTTGCCTACACGGCCAAGGCCCAGTTCCCTGTTTGAGCTGGAGTCACCAACCAGCCTCTGACAACAGCGGATAGACCAAGAGTGATTCCTAGCAGCAGTCAGCTTCCTTTTCTGAAAAGTGAAAAAATGATGACAGTATCTCTAAATCCACAACATTTAACCTTGACAAAAACTTTTCTTCTGGTTTCAATGAAAAAGGACTCTGCTCTTCAAGAAATGTGAAGAATGCCACTCTGCCTGGAATGCTTTGTCCTCACCAACTCTCCATGTCGCCATCACAGTGAATTTCCCCCTACCTTGCCTTCTACAATCCTGGGTTATATGCCGGTGCTTACCACTCTGCGTTCTTTTAGCTGTGCCGGGATTCATCTCTCTTCCTAAATAATTTGCTGAGATCTAAGGTCCTGGAAGACGGATACCATGATCCCAACTCCACCTCCAATATGTAAAATAGCTTTGGGCACACAGTATTATTATTTAATAAGGGCTTTTTGAAGTAGATACCAGGATTTAAAATCTTCTTTAAGCCAATCATTCTGAGATTGTTTACGTCATACTTTGAAAACAGGTTGCATCAGCATAAGCAGTGAAGAAACTACTTCTGAACTATTCAGCTGACCCTCTTAGTTTTTTTAGAAGGTTCCTAGCTGCTATGTTTCACAAAGTCATGGTTCGACTGGTTTGGGGAACGTTATGCTGCCCATTGGGTAAATAGAGCTTCTGTGTTAAAAGAAGACAAACTTCAATTCTGCAGATTTTTTTTTTGCAGGTGGGGGGTGGTGGGAGGAGGGGCAAATAGCAAAAATTACAAAGGAAAACTTCTGGTATCTATCTTTGTTAAGTTCACAAGTATGTATTTCCTTTGAAAATACCAGCCTAAAGAGCATTAAGTTGCTCTTTAGAATAATTAAGAATATGAATTTGTTCGGTACATATTTTTTTGATTATCACAGTCACTGCATTGTTTCCATTAACATATGCAACGTGATTATTGATTAAATGCTTGTTTATGCATTCAGCCAAGCTAATAAGTTATGTAGCTTCATCATCAAGTTCTGCCGCTGGATCTCTGAAATATGAAATTGGATAAGCATGGTATAGAACTTTTTGTTAATAAAATATGCAGAAAAGGTAGCAAAGTGTACACCGTGAGTATTCAACTGGTAGACTTAATCAGCATAAAAGTGTGATTATGTAAGTGCAGGGCAGAATCAATGAACTGTGCCACATGAGCCCTGCGTTGTGCTGCACAATTGTCAAATTACACCCCTTGGTGACCATGCTTATCTGGAACACCACAAACCCAGATCAGAGAAAAGGAACACATACCTGACCATATGACATTTATGGGTCTTCCCGAAGAGGAAGTGTTTTCGATCTCATTTCTTTCCTCCTAGAATTTTACTTGGCAAAACACTGACCCTTAGTGAAATTGGCAAAGTTGTGTCTAAACATACGTACAATTGAGCTAGACTCAGGCATCACTCAAAAAAATTCTTGGCACCTTTTTAAAACTCTTTCTTTTTGATCAAGGGCAGTAGGAACTTTTCACCTTTTGTGTTACATGAGGAATCTTTTGAAGGTTACTCTGTCAGTCAACTAGAGGCTTTAGTGTAACAAAGGGTTTTTAGGTATGTAATAGATTTTTTTTTCTTGAGGTTAAGTGATACAGTGGGGCCAAGGTACCTTGGCACAGGCATCGGCCTTCTTTATTCATGGACTGAACCTGGGGACAAAGGAAGCAGACTTCTTTACCTCTCTCATCAAAGATACTACTCTGCCATAAGCATTCTCTCTTTGACTTCTGCCTTGTACTGATGGACCCTTAAGATATACACACAATTGGATGGGAAACTAAACATTACCCCAGTCTGGAGAAATTTAGAAGGACAGTATAAAAGCCAGGTATCTAGCATTTTCTTCAGTCTGGACTATAATATTTCAACATTCATATCCTAGGATTCACATAATGCTTTTATTTATCTATGTACTTGTCAGTTTCATTGAGATATAGTTGGCATTTTACACTGTGTAAGTTTAAGCTGTACAGTGTGTTGATTTGATACGTTAATATATAGCGAAATAATCACCACCATAGCATCAGTTAATACTATTCCTCCATCCCATCACATAATTACCATTTCTTTGTTTGTGGTGAGAACATTTAAGATCTACTATCTTCACAACTTTCAAGTATATAATACGGAATTATTAGCCATAATTACCATGCTGTGCATTAGATCCCAGAATTTGTTAATCTTATAACTGGAAGTTTGTACGCTTTGAGCAATATCTCCCCATTTCCCATATTCCTCAGGCCTGGTAACCACCATTCTACTCTCTGTTTCTCTGAGTTAAGCTTTTCTAGATCCCACATATAAGTGAGATCATACAGTATTTGTCTTTCTTCGTCTGACATATTCACTTAGCATAATACCCTCGAGGTTCATCCAAGTTATTGCAAATGGTATGTTTCTTCTTTTTTATGGCTGAATAATACTTCATTGTGTGTATCTACTGCATCTTCTTTATCCATTCCTCTGCTCAGGGACACTTAGGTTATTTTTACATCTTGGCTATTGCGTACAATGTTGCAATGAACATGGGGACGTAGGGATCTTTTTGAGATCCTGTTTGCCTTTACTTTGGATCTATACCCAGAAATGGAATTGCTGGTTCAAATGGTTCTAGTCTTCATTTTTTGAAGAGCCTCCGTAGTGTTTTCCATAGTGGCTATATCAATTTACTTTCCCCCTAAAATTGCACAAGGGTTTTCTTTTCTCCATATCCTCACCGACTCTTGTGATTTCTTGTCTTTTTGATGATAGTCATTCTAACATGTATGAGGTGATATCTCATTGTGCTTGTAATTTGCACTTCCCTGATGATGAGTGATATGGAGAACCTTTTCATGACCTGTTGGCCATATGTATGTCTTGTTTGAAAAAATGTATGTTCGGTACCTCTACCCATTTTCTAATCAGGTTTCTTGGGTATTTGCTATCGAGTTGCACGAATTCTTTATACATTTTTGGTATTAATCTTGTATCAGATATACCATCAGATATATGATCTTCAAATATTTCCATAGATTGCCTTTTCATCTTGTTGATTCTTTGTTTTGCAGAAGACTTTCAGTTTGATGTAGTCCCACGTGTTTATATTTGCTTTTGCTACTTGTTTTTGATGTCATACCCATAAAACGGTTGCCAAGACCAAAGTCAAGAAACTGTTTCCCTATGATTTCTTCTAGAATTTTATTTTCAAGTCTTCAATCCATTTTCAGTTAATTTTTGTGAGTGGCATAAGATAAAGTTCCTATTTCGCTCCTCTGCATGTGGTTACTCAGTTTTCCCAACACCATTTATTGAAGAGATTTTCCTATTGTGTGTTCTGAACTCCCTTGTCAAATATTAGTAGCCCATATATGCAAGAGTTTATTTCTGGGCTTTCAATTTTGTTCTGTTGGTCAGTGTGTCTATTTTTATGCCATTACAATACTGTTTTGATGACTATAGCTTTATAGTATAGTTTGAAATTAGGAAGTCTTGTGTCTCCAGCCTTGTTCTTTCTCTGAATTGCTTTTGCTATTCAGGTCTTTTATGACTCCATACAAATTCTAGCATAGTTGTTTTCTATTTCTGTGAAAAATGCTCTTGGAATATTGATAGAGAGTTCATTGACTCTGCAGATGGCTGTAAGTCATATGGACATTTTAACACCGTTATTCTTCTGATCCATGAACATAGGATCTCTTTACATTTCTTTGTCATGTTCACTTTCTTTCCTCAAAGTCTTTGTGGTTTTAGTGTACAGATATTTCACCTCTTTGGTTAAGTTTGTTCCTAAATATTTTATGTTTTTAATACTACTGTGGATTGAATTGTTTTCTTTAGTTTCAAATGCTTTGTTATTAGTTTATATAAACACAAATAATTTTGTGAATGTTGATTTTGTATCCAGCAACCACACTGAAAATGTTGATTAGTTCTAACAGTTTTTGATAGAATATTCAGGATTTTCTACATATAAGAACACACCTGGGTGGCTCAGTCAGTTAAGTGTCTGACTCTTGATTTTGGCTCAGGTCTTCATCTCATGTTGCATTCTGTAAGTTTGAGCCCAGTATCCAGCTCCACGCTGACAATGCGGAGCCTGCCCTCCCTCTGTGCCCCTCCCTTGCTTCTTCTCTCTCTCTCTCTCTCTCTCTCTCTCTCTCTCTCTCTCTCTTTCAAAATACATAAACTTAAAAAAAAGGTCAGGGGTGCCTGGGTGACTCAGTTGGTTAAGCATCCAACTTCGGCTCAGATCATGACCTCGCAGTCCATGAGCTCGAGCCCCATGTGTTGACATCCCCATGTGTCAACACAGGGCTCTGTGTTGACAGCTCAGAGCTTGAAGCCTACTTCAGATCTGTCTCTCCATCTCTCTCTGCCCCTCCCCGTCTTGTGCTCTCTCTCTCTCTCTCAAAAATAAACATTTAAAAAAAAATTTAAAAGATCATATCATCTACAAAGATAATTTTGCTTCTTCCTTCCATATTTGGATTTTTTAAAAATTTCTTTGTCTTCTTTAATTGCTCTGGCTAGGACTTCCAGTACTATGTTCAATACGAGTAGTGAAAGTGGGCACCCCTGTCTTCTTCCTGATCTTAGAGAAAAAGCTTTCAGCCTTTCACCATTGAGTACACTGTTGGCTGTGGGTTTTTCATATATGGCCTTTGTCATGTTGGTTTGTTCCTTCTATACTCCATTTGTTGAGCATTTTTATAATGCAAGGATATCGTATGTGACAAATACTTTTTCTACATCCATTGAGATGATCATACGTTTTTTATCTTTTATTCTATTAACGTGGTGTATCACACTTATTGATTTGCATATGTTGACCCATCCTTGTATTCCATGGATAAATCCCATTTGATCTTGGTGTATTTAATCCTTCAAATGTGCTATTGAATGCAGTTTGCTAATTTTTGTTGAGAATGTTTGCATTTATATTCATAGGAAATATTGGTCTGTAGTTCTTTCTTATTATAGTATTCATATCTGATTTTGGCATCAGGATAATGCTGGCTTCATAAAGTAAGTTTGAGAGTAGGCCCTTCTCTTCAGTTTTTTGGAAGAATTTGAGAATTATTGGCATTAATTCCATTATAATGTATGGTGGAATTCACCAGTGAAACCATCCAGTCTCAGGTTTTTCTGTCTTGGGCAGGTTTGATTACTGATTCAATCACCTTACCCATTGATCTGTTAAGATTTTCTATTTCCTCATGATTCAGTCTTGGTGAGCTGTATGTTTCTAGGAATTTGTCCATTTCTTCTAGGTTATTCAGTTCGGCATATAATTGTTCACAGTTATCTATTATGATCCTTTACAATTCTGTAATATCAGTTATAATGTCTCCTCTTTCATTTCCGATTTTATCTGAGTCTTCTCTCTTTTTTTTTGCTGAGTTAGTTTATCAATGTAGTTTATCTTTTCAAAACACCAGCTCTTAGTTGTGTTTATCTTCACGATTGTTTTTTGGTCTCTCATTTATTTCTGCTTTTTTAATTTCCTTCCTTCTGCTACCTTTCTTTGGACTTGGCTTGTTCTTTTTTCTAGTTTTTTTGAGGTATAAAGTTAGGTTGTGTCCTTGAGATCTTTCTTAATGTAGGCATTTTGCAGTATAAACTACCCTATTAGAACTGCTTAGGCAGCATCCAATATGCTTTGATATGTTGTGCTTTCATTTTCCTTTGTTTCAAAATATTTTACTTTCCTTTTGATTTTTTTCTTTGGCCCTTTTGTTTTTCGAGAGTATGTTGTTTAACTTCCATATATTGTGAATTTGCCAGCTTTTATTCTATTACTGATTTCTAGTTTCATCTCATTGTGATTAGAAAAGATAGTTGGTATGATTTCAGTTTTCTTAAATTTGCTAAGGCTTGTTTTGTGACCTTTCCTATGTTCTAGGATAGGAGAACATAATATGTCCTTTCCTATGTTCTTTCCTATGTTCTAGGAGAGGTGAACATAATTCCACGGGCATTAGGAAGAATGTGTATTCTGCTGCTGCTGGATGGGATGTTCTGTATATGTCTATTAATGCCATTTGGTCTAAAGTGTGGTTCACACTCAATGTTTCTTTGTTGATTTTCTGTCTGGATGACCTATCCATTGTTGAAAGCAGGATATTGTAGTCCCCTCTATTACTGTATTGCTGTCTGTCTCTCCCATCAGATCTGTTAATATTTTCTTTATATAATTAGACACTCTGATGTTGGATGCATCTATATTTACAATTACTACTTACTCTTGATGGATTAAACTAGGTTTTCTCCTCCAAACTAGTAATAATTATTGTGTATAGTTGTGGTATCCTTCCCTAGCTAAAATGAATTCCAAATGAAGAAAAGAAAAGCTCTACTAATCGTTTGTTGTCTGATGATATAGTTTATAAGGAATGTATGTGTGATCATTTGCTTACTGCTATATATTGGAATCTATACCTACTATGGCAATGTTGTAACATCATGGGGTGGAACCTCATTGAATTTTTTTTTGGATTCTTTTATATTAGCACTTTATCTATGCTATGTTATACTTCCATTTTTTTAGTTATTATATTTTCTTTTTTTCCTCCACTGGATTGAGTACATGTGTTTCTGCTGGTACATGAATAGCACCACCATTCTGAAACAGTCTTGTATAAGGATTAATTGAAATACATAAGTGCAGATTTGCTGTTCTCTTTCCTACTCCCTGTTTGGATAGCCTTTCCCAGCGTGATGATAAGCATGGAGATCAATGCAAAAAGCAAGCTGTCTAAACTGTTTTAAACCTCATACAATGTATCAGGAGAGTGTGTCTCTTTTCTCAGTCCAAGTTCCCTAATTTCTCAAGTCTCTTCCTAAGTAATGATGACAGAGTAGACCAGTAACACAGTGTGTATATATAACTTTCATCTAACAACAACAGTTGTCAGTGCAGCAAGCTAACTTTTATATTTAAGTCTCCCTTCATAACACCATTTTTTGCATAATGTATGTCTCTAAAACTTCTTTCCCAAACTTCCCTCAAGGAGGAACTAGAGAGGACATGTTACTCCAGCCCCAGTTATTGTTTACTTCATTTACTTGTAGTTTTCCTATTGTAATGCTATTCACATAAAGAAGGAGACCTAGTTTTAAAATAACTGAGAATGGACTATGAACAGTGCAGCTTTGACTAAGACCTTGAACTTTATCTGTTAAGATTATTACTCTGCTCTTGGCTATCAGCATTCTTGTCATTAGTAAAACTAAAGTCATTATTCAACTCTGTCTTTTACTCTGTATGTTTGTCTCTCTCCCTCAAAGGTCTCTCTCTTGCCTTAAGTTCTGGCTGACCTAAATAGTTTGCTTTCACTTTATTAATTTAAGTCCTTCTACTTCTATGAACTAACCCAAATGCCTTTCTTTCCTTTCAGTCAATACTTTTCTTCTCTGATCTATAACTTCCACTTGATACTAAATCCATGTACTGATGAAGAGAGCTCTGAATTACTAAACCCTGTGCGTTCAATTTTAGTTTTTAATAGGTACAATTGCAAAATAACAAGACCAAAAAAATTATCAAAGGCAAGAGGAAGGAGCCAATAACGATAAAAGCAGAGAGTAGTAAATTGTATAACAGAAAAGGGCAGTAGTAATTAATAAATCAAAATATGGCTATTTCAAAATTCCAATACCATAGACAAATCTCTGACAAGTTTCATCCATTCAGCGTTTGCAATAAAATGGTTGAGTGGCAGGTTATAACTACTATAATACATTTTAAAAAATACTACTCATATACAATGTTAAAAAGTATAAACTTCTGAAGGAAACAGGTAATTAATTTTCAAAACAAAAATTAACGTTTGCTCAAGAAGTAAAAATTCTGCAATAGACATGGAAGAAACGGACAACGCTGTGAAAGAACTATCTCTTTATAGATAAATGGCTAAAGAAGATGTGATGTGTACACACACACACACACACACACACACACACAGTGGAATACTACTCAGCCATAAAACAGAATGAAATCTTACCCTTTGTAACAACATGGATGGACCTTGAAGGAATTGTGCTAAGTAAAATAGGTCAGACAGAAAAAGACAAATAAGGTATGATTTTGCTTATATATAGAATCGAAAAAACAAATGAACAAACAAATAAAACTCATAAATACAGAAAGTAGAATGGTGGTTACTAGTGGGTGGGTGTTGAGGGTTGGGCAAAATGGCTGAGGGGCATCAAGAGATACAGACTTCCAATTATAAAACAAGTCAGGCATCGGGATGGATTTACAGCACAATGACTACAGTCAATTAAAAACCTCTAACAAGGCAGGGATTACTCTTTTTTGAAACTCTGTAATTTCTCGCACTTAACATAAAACTTAAAAATTATTTCCTGATATAAAAACTTTAAAAAAAGAACAGAAGAACTACCTCAATAAAAGCACCAAATCCCAATTGTTTTACAGATAATGTGTTTCAACTCTTCAATAAACATATAATTTCGATATTATTACACTGTTTCACAGCATATGAATACCTGTATATTTTCGTTTCAAATTTGAATAGTTTATATAGCATGATAAAGTTCTGGATTTGGAGTAAAGCATATCTGGATTCAGTTCCTAGTTCTGCCAGTTACTAAAATTGTGTGAATTTGAACAGTCAACTTCTCTGAGTCTTATTTTCCTCCTTCTTAAATAGGGATTACATGTCTCTGTCTCTCTCTCACACACACATTCTTACCTCCTAGTGTTATTGTACAAATTAAATATGTAAAGCATTTAAAGTTTTCCCTAGATTTGGTAACAATATAAAATGAAAGCAATTATTATTAACAATTCCACTTGTTAAGCTAATAAAAACTTGATACTGAAATCTGACAATGTCAGAAAAAGAAAAGTACCCATAGATTGCACTTACGAATTCACCTGCAGAATCTGTGGTTATAATCACAGGTTATAGCCAACAGAATATTTAAAAAAAATAACATAAAACTTCCAAGCAGGTTTTATTCCAAGAATGGCTCAATATTAAGAAGTCTCTTAGTATATTTTACACCATTAACAGGCATATTATCATATCAATAGATGCCAATATGATAAAAATCCAAGTACCACTTCATAAAAGTCTTATCTTTTCTGATAAGAAGTCGGTTCATAATTAGTAAAGAAAGATTCTTTCTTACTGTGTTTTTCTTAAAAATACCTAGATCAAACACTCATCTACCCATATGAAATGATCGAACAATTGAGAGGATAATATTAAAGCTATGGTGAAAAAAAGACCATCATCATCTCCATTATTGTTTAATACTAGCCTAGAAGTCAGAAGAAGAACCCAACCAACACTATAGTCTTGGTTCCTGACTCCAATAACCTTCACCTTTATTTACTTCACTCTTTAGACTGTGTCATCATCTGGAATTCGTCCACTGCTGACATCTTAAATTCAAATATGCAATCCTCTAACTATTATTTCCTCCCTTTCCTACTCTCTTATTCCATTGTTCCCATGCCACTTGTTCTTTAACTCCCTTTCAGTTCCCATTCCTTATCCTCTTCCACTTCCTCAAATTCTTTTATCTCTTTGCTGGTTGCACTTGGTTCAGTATCTTTTAGCTAGACCCTATTGTGTATCAGTGAAGCTGCTATCCTCCATTTTTTTTTTTTTTTTTTTTGTCGCTGTTCCTATCCAGCATACCTCCAGCCCAAACCAATCCAACCACCTGCCCTCTTTGCCCCCTACATACACCAGCCCTGCTCTTCACAGTCAGGTGCCACCACAAAGCCATGGTCTCCTACCTTAGCTGGACCACCAAGACTACTTGGAAGCATGTCTACATGTTCCTGATCAGATTCCTCATTTTCATTGCCTACCTTTCTTTCTCTGCAAGTGATCTTATTTCCTATTTCACTGATTAATTAGAAGTAATCAGTAGTGAGACATGAAAAGCCCTAAACCTACAACTCCTTCCTGTGCAAGAGAAATGTCTACGTCTGGGATCTTCTGTCTTTTAAGTGTATCACTAGCAATAACTAACAGTTACTAAGTAAGTGCTTATTGTGTGCCAGGCATTGTGCTAAGTGCTTAATATATATTATTTCACATAATCCTTCAACAGCCCTATGAGTTAGGAACTATTATCATGTCCATATTACAAGTAAGGAAAGAGAGTCCCGGAATGGTCAGGTAAGTTGCCCAAGATCACACAGTTAAGATATAGTTAGTCAGGAATGAAACCTAAGTCTGATGTACTTCCAGGCCTGTGGTTTTCAATAACCACTCTATCATTTACCAGTTGTGAACTTTCCCTTTTGTCTTTCACATTTTCTCTATATTGGCACTTTAAATGCACTCAATCCTCTCCCATTAAAAATACTTCCCTACACTGGGGCGCCTGGATGGCTCAGGCAGTTAAGCGGCCAACTCTTGTTTCGCTCAGGTCATGATCTCACGGTTTGAATTTGAGCCCCGCACCAGGCTCTGTGCTGGGCACCAGTGCTGCCCCTTCCCCACTCGTGCTGTGTCTGTATCTCTCAAAATAAATACATAAACTTAAAAAAAATACTTTACTACACTGATCCTATATTTCACTCTACTCACTGTATCCACATCCTTGCTCCCTTTTGCTCCAAGCCCAATTTTTACCCGCTTAGATCAGCACAGTCCAATGAATTGTGTGAGCCATGTGTGAGCTACACATATACTCTTAAATTTTCTAGTAGCCACATTAAAAAAAAAAAAAAAGAAACCAGTAAAATGATGGTTACTAATATATTTTAATCCAATGTATCCAAAATATAATTGGACTATGTGATCAATATAAAGATTACTAGAGAGATATATTGTATTTTTTTCTTATGCTAAGTCTGCAAAACCCAATGTGTGTTTACACTTACAGATGACTCAGTTGACAGTTGCCACATTTTAAGTGCTCCATAGCCACATGGGGCTAGTTGCTGTTGTACTGGACAGTGCAGACCTAGCGCACGCCACAGTGACTGTGTTTGAGGTGGTCAACACCGATTACTTACGTGCTAAATCTTTCTTTTTCTTCTATGTTTTATTTTTACTTTCAGATAGCACGGGAGCCAGGGGAGAGGAGCAGAGGGAGAGAGAGAGAATCTTACGCAGGCTCCGTGCTCAGCGTGGAGCCCAATGCGGGGCTCGATCCCACGATCCTGGGATCATGAACTGAGCTGACATCAAGAGTCAGAGACGCTCAACTGACTGAGCCACCCAGGTGCCCTACTTACATGCTAAATCTGATGAGCATTTTTAATATCTTATTGACTGAACGTTATAGAGCAGTTAAGACCATTAACTACTTCTTAAAACTCTCTGTCTTTAGCTTCTAAAACACCATTCTTTTTAAAATTTTACTCCTGTCTGTCTAGTGCTTCTTAATATCTCTTCCTTCCTCTCAAACCTTGTATTTCAGTCGTGCCTGGGACTCTGTCCTTATGCAGAAGTCTACCACTGGTGGCCCTCAGGCTGTAACTTGCTGGAAAAATTCTCAAGTCTACCTCTGTCCGTTAGCACCTTGCTGTTCCCAGGACAGACAGCATCAGCATCATCTGGAACATTACTAGAAATCCACAATTTCGGGCCCCACACTAGTCCCACTCACTCAGAATCTGTGTTTTGATAAGCTCCCCAGGTAATTCACATGCACATTAAAATTTAAGAAGCACAGATCTCTGGGGCGCCTGGGTGGTTCAGTCGGTTAGACAGCCGACTTTGGCTCAGGTCATGATCTCGTGGTTCATGGGTTTGAGCCCCGCATCGGGCTCTGTGCTGACAACTGAGAGCCTGGAGCCCGCTTCAGATTCTGTGTTTCCCTCTCTCTCTCTGCCCCTCCCCTGCTCATGCTCTGTCTCTCTCTCTCTCTCTCTCAAAAATAAACATTAAAAATTTTTTTTAATAAATGAAAAATAAGAAGCACAGATCTCTATAGCTCTGCCTCTCTGATGCCTTTCCCTATTATGTTTTCTTGGAAACTGTCTTGTTACTCTCTAAAATTTAGCTCAGGTTTTATTCCTTCTGTGAGGCTTTTTTTTTTTTTTTTTTTTTTAATTTTTTTTTTTTAACATTTATTTATTTTTGAGACAGAGAGAGACAGAGCATGAACAGGGGAGGGTCAGAGAAAGAGGGAGACACAGAATCAGAAACAGGCTCCAGGCTCTGAGCCGTCAGCACAGAGCCCGACGCGAGGCTTGAACCCACGGACCGCGAGATCATGACCTGAGCCGAAGTCGGATGCTTAACCGACCGAGCCACCCAGGCGCCCCCTGTGAGGCTTTTTAAAGAATCCTCTACTTTCCCCCCAATGAAGAGCCAAGTACCTTGACTTCTTTTTGCTCCCTGTTGTTGTATCTCTAGCCTCTATTGTATTGCAGTTATCTTTCTACTTAAGTGTCTTTCCTAGTAGAAGTAAGATGATCTCTTTGAGGACAAGCATTTTAGGCATTTTGTTTGCTCATTCTGGGATCATTCATTTTCATGCCTTCATTTCACCGTTTTTTATATATATCGGAGGCTCAAAAATGCTTGTTAAATAAAAGAACTGTGGGACATGGGCAGATGACTTGCCCTTTCTGAGCTTGAGTTTTTTCAACTGTAAATGAATTTCTTAATAATCCTCCCCTTAACCATAACAAGTTGTCATGAATATTAAATCAGAACAAACATTAGCTTTCTGTTTCCTAAGTAAGGAGAACTACCTCAGAATTCAGTAAATAGACACGTCAAGTCAATCTAAATCAAGATCTCAAAATACTTACATCTTAGTTGGGTTTTATAGGTATGTTCACATTTGAAACCCCTTCTGCGGTACCTGGTTACTAGGCCAAAATGCAAACTCTTGCAATTCTGGAGTTCCTTACATCCAACCTCCTCCCCAAATAGCCTGAATTTCTTGAGTGGAAATAAATCTGTTTTGACTTATTAAATCCTTTCATCATAAAAGTATCTAGTAAGAAAGAACATAATCATGGCTAGTACTCTTAGACTGAACTCCTTTCACTAGCTGCTCTGCTAAATCTTTCCCCTGCTTATTAAAAAAAAGTCATCTTCAGCCCTAACATTTTCAAGAATTTCAGAAAGAACTATGTCATATTTTTATCATCAGCTCCCTCTGGAACCCTCAGAAAATGAGTAGTGAAGACTTTCCTCTGATTTTCCAGCACCTCTGTACTGCAGCGCTCTCAATTATCCCTTAGAAGTCTGCTTTGCACATTAATGGTTTGTCTTGTTTTTTCCCTCCTGGATTTAGAGGTTGGCATCAGTTTCCAGAAGTTATAACTTTCTTCCATCCATATTTTCCAGTGGAGTAGTTTCCATCTCATTGGTCTGTTCATTTTCCCTTGATGAGTTTGTAGTATATGTCTTCCCAGCTTTATCTGCTGTGAAAGCAGAAGGGAGATAACGAGCAAACTGGGCAGATATCCTGATCTCTAGATCAGGACACGACCATTGCCAAAGCCAGTTTGGCTCTTTCCTTGTTCAAGGGCAATCATGACACACAACTTTGTGTTTTGTTTTGTTTGTTTGTTTGTTTGTGGAGACAGACTGAAGGGCAATGAAAAGGCTCCTTTTCCTAAAATTTTTAATTGTTGTTAGTTGACAACAGCAGCAAACATGCTTCCCCAACACTGCAAACAGGTGGGCTGGTGATCTGGGAGAAGAACGAGGAAATGAGAAAATACAAGAGAAATTTAGAAAACAAGTCATGTGATGTGACATGACCTTTGGATCTCACAGTTGTGAGATCTTTGGACCTCTTCAGTTGTGTATTCAGAGGGAAAGAGGTAAAGGCTTGTTTTAGTCATTCACTAAAAATAATCTAGGAGTGGGGGTGCCTGGGTGGCTCTGTGGGTTAAGCCTCCGACTTTGGCTCAGGTTATGATCTTGAAGTTCGTCAGTTTGAGCCCCAAGTTGGGCTGTGCAGACAGTGGGGAGCATGCTTGGGATTCGCTCTCACCCTCTCTCTGCTCCTACCACGCTTGCGTTTTTTTTCTCTCTCTCTCTCTCTGTCTCTCAAAATAAATAAACTTGTTAAAAATCTAGGCATTTGTCAATTTTTTTAAAAAAACATACAAGCACACTTATGTCAGAAAGAAGTAAAGAAATAAAATGTGAAAGTCAAATCTTTATCCCCAAGTTCTGAGTAGTTCTTAGGATCCTTGACTGTATGTGCCTTTTCTTCTTCTTTTTTAGTTAGGCAATTTTCATCTCTGCAATTTAGCTATATGAACATGACCAGTTACTTCACTCTCTGAACCTGAGTTTCCTCTTATGTAATGTAGAGAAAACAAGACTACCTTTAGAGTTTTTATGAAGATAAAACAGATGTTATATTTTTTAACCTGTGGAGCTATACATGTTGTATTAGTAATAACAGACTCTCACAAAGGAGATGGAAGCTGAATTAAAAAAATGATAGATGGGCCAGATGGGCAGAATGAGGGGAAGAATATTCAGGAACATTCACGTAATGCCTACTGGGTTCTCCAGGCACCTTTCCACGTTACAGTTTCAAAAATGATGAGTGAAAGCGTGGAGGTAGCATTGTACAAACTGTCACTGAGTGAAGGAGGTTAAACAAGCGCAGCTAGAAACGGTTGGAGCCAGATTGCTGTGGTCGCAGATACCAAGCTCAGTGCTTGCATTTTTCGCCCTATCGGCAACAAGAACCATATCCCCGCCATTAGTCTCAGTGGTGGTAGCCTAACCACTGCTGGCAGTGACACTGATGAAGGTGAACTTGCTTCTCAGGGGAAGCGGGAGAGTCGAAAAACCAGTGCTACATATAAGATGCTCTTTACTGGGTGCCCGGTGGCTGAGTCGGCTGAGCGTCCGACTCTTGACTTAGGCTCAGGTCACGATCCCAGGATCATGGGATTGAGCCCCACTTGGGGCTCCACAATGAACATGGAGCCTGCTTAAGATTCTCTCTTTCTCCCTGCCCCTCTCCCTTGCTCACACACTCTCTCTATATATAAAGTAATAAAATTAAAATAAAATAAAATAAAATAAAATAAAATAAAATAAAATAAAAAATATGATCTTGAATTAGTTCAGGATTCAAGTGTTTGGGCAATCCAAAAAAAAAAAAAAAAGGAACCCTGGAATTACTTTAGTTTTAATTAGAAAATAAAACCTTGTGTGTGTGTGTGTGTGTGTGTGTGTTTTTGTTTGTTTGTTTTTTTTACATAGACCACTTCTTAAAAACCATATGCGGAAATGTCACCATGAGAAGTTTACTTAGACTAGCAAACAGTTGGTCCTGGTTACAGATTCGCCATACTGTCTGAACCCCTGGCTTTGTCATATTGGTAAGAAGAAAAGGGCAGTTCCCGGGAGGAATAATCTTTGCACAGCATTTAGGGAAGGGGGTGAGGAATCCGAGTCTGCGTGAACAAGTTGTGTTGATTTTTCCAGCATCCCGCCTAAAGCTGTGTTTATGGCTTGAGAGTTGTTGCCTTTGCAAATAGGCCGCATTCCAAAAGCTCATTTGGGAACCCACAGAGTCCTTTTACGGTCGTCAGATGAGCACCCTGACAGTCTACGGTGAGGCAGCAAGACGGGGAGGCGCAGCTTAGCAGCGAACTTGTCCAGGCATGCCCGGAAGTCCCCCAGAGCGTCAAGTGGCACAGACGCAGCGCTCCGATCCGCGAGAGGATCGGCCATCGCGTAGCTGCATCGTCACACCACATCCCGAAATGTACTCAACAGATGGCCGGTTACCAAAGAGAGACCGGCACACCTGCCCGCACGAGCCGCACACAGGAACGTGTGCTGCTGAATATGCAGAACATTTCAGAGCCAGCCAACCCCAGGGCCCAGCAGTCCCTTGCTTGGTGCTAACTTGAAGGGGAGATTCCAAGAAATGAATCCTACGTTTCGTTAGTGCCAAGATTTTCCCCGATGCTTCTCTTTATTATTCGTATCCCGTACCCTCAGACAGATGTGGAGATATTGGCATCAGCAGTGCAGAAACGCAAAGCCAAGTGCCGTATGCAGCCCAGATGCCTCCCTGGGAGCTCCTTTGCCGTGACCCCAGGGAAGTGTAATGGGATGCCTTATGAAGGTTCTGTATAGTTGTTGCCAAGATCCTTCATGAGGGGCCCTTGGTCTTTGCTTTAATGGAAGATCAGTGGAAAGTCTTTGTGGGGTGAATGTCAGCATGTGTATTTTAGTACCTCGAGACTGAGAAATTGCTTTCCCCGGCTTCTTCAGCCCGCCACTCAAGACAGCGGCAGGGGTAGGTAGTGGGGGGAGGGCGGATGGCAAATTGGGAAAACCACCGGAATTGTCCCGGAGCATAGTCAGTACGGGCTTTCACTTTGAAAGTCTAAGGTCACTAATTTAAATCCTAGCCCCAAAGAGGTGAGGATTCACGTTGGCTTTTCAGATCACATGAGAACACAAAATTAACATTGTGCTTTTTCCTTCTATGAAGGGCAAAGGGAAGGGCTCTTTAGATGTTCAAAGGAAGTGATACCATAGATGAACAAGGAAAAACATAGTTTTCCCAAATTCAGCACAGAGGTCACCACATTTGGCCCCTTTCTTCTCTGCATCGGGCCCTAATAACAAATTAAAACTAGGCTTCACACGCTTATATGCCCGGACATGACCCTCAAAGATAAACACGGAGTAACTTCCTAGAATGCTACGTTACCTTGAAAATTTGGAGTGGAAAAGCACTTTATATTAAAATAAAAACACATATATTAGGAGTTAGAATTTTTAAATCATATTTTATTACATAAGGAGAAGTCTTCAAAAAGTTTGGGGCTTCAAGCTGCTGCGTCAGGCCATACATAAGTCCAAAAGAGACATACGTTCTCACTCCTGCACCATGAGCACCTTTTTCTCAGAAGAATTTTCGAATTACTGCCATGAACATAATCCCCCAATTCCTGGGAATATTTCTTGGGTCTTTAAACCATGCAACTTCTGGTTCTGATCCAATGACTACCTTTGTTAAAAAAAAACAAAAACAAAAAAACGATGTCCTCTCTACAGTCAAATTCAAACTAGGGAATTTGGGGGCTAAAAATCAAAACCTCTGTAAGTAGGTAGGGTGGCTGTTTACTCATTACTCTAATTTTCCAGATGACACAACTGAGGCCTGGAGATATAAAATGGCTTGCCCAAGAGCACACAGCTAGTAAGCAAAAGAACGGTGACTGCCACAAGTGGTTTTGGAAAAGTTGTGCCCCCACGGCATGCTACTCCACAGGGAATGGGAGGCAGCAAGGACGATGCTTCATGCCAAGGCCACAGCTAGTCAGGAGCCCCTTCAAAGACCCCATTTTTATTCTCAAGTGATATGTCATAATGCTGCTTCTGACAAAAGACTGACACAAAGGTCACAGAGATTGTCTCTGAAAGAAAAATCTCCTCAGAGTTTCACCTTGTTAGAGAGGTAGTAGGAGGATAGGATACCAAAGAAAATCCCTTAGCCCAGTAGTTCAAGTTTGATTTTTCACTTCACTCAAAGTGTTTGCCTCTCGCTTCTCATTAAAAAATAAACAAATACAGGGCACCTGGGTGGCTCAGTCGGTTAAGTGTCTGACTACCGCTCGGGTCATGATCTCACAGCTCGTGAGTTCAAGCCCTGTGTCCAGCTCTGTGCTGACAGCTCAGAGCCTGGAGCCTGCTTCAGATTCCGTGTTTCCCTCTCTCTCTGTCTTTCTCCTGCTCGCTCGCTCTCTCTCTCTCTCAAAAAAAAATAAAATAAAAAATAAAAGTTTATTTTAAAAATAAATAAATAATAAAATAAATAAGTCCCCCGAATAACCATGACTGATGCTGTAACTGCATAAGTAATAAGACTTGCCTTTATGTTCTTTTTAGCGTCTTTTCAAAAATCTATTTATTTGAGTTGATACACAATGTTACATTACTTTCACATATACAACATAGCGATTCAACAACTCTATACATTATGCTGTGCTCACAAGTGTGGCTACCGTCTGTTACCACACAATGCTATTACAATACCATTAACTGTATTTATTTACTATGCTGTGCCTTTTATTCTCATGAGTTCTATTCATAATATATAATGGTTTTGTGCTAAATGCTAACTAAGCCTAGGAAATCCAGGAAGAGGTTCCTGGAGGTGATTTTAGATGTACATCTTAAAATAAATAAAAGGAGTTTGACATGGAAAAGGAGGAAAAACACTCTAGAGTGATGAAATAGAACATGCAAAGGCTGGTGTACTGGGAGAAGTTCAGTGTTGGAAAGGTTGGAAAGGTAGGCTGGAGTCAGTTTGTGAGGGGTCTGGATTTTAGACTTCATCCTGAAGAAAATAGAGAATGATGGGCTGCTTTTATGTATGGTAGTGCCTTGTCTAGTTTGCCTAGTTCAGAACAGAATTCTATGGGTAAACATGGAAAGTGAAATGGACGAGAGTGTGTGAATTTAGGGACAAGGGAACAAATGGAGGCAGGGAATGAGGTCGAAGGTTACTACAAGAAAATACTCATAATAGGGGTGCCCGAGTAAGCTCAGTTGGTTAAGAATCTGACTCTTGATTTCAGCTCAGTTCATGATTTCATGGTTTGTGGGATCGAGCTCCATGTCGGGCTCTGCACTGACAGCTCGGACACTGCTTGGGATTCTCTCTCTGCCACCCCCAACCCCGCTCCCCCACTCTGTTGTGTGTGCACATGCACTCTTTGTCTCAAAACTATAAACTTTTAAAAAAAGAAAAATACTCATGATAATATGAGTCATGATTATACCAATTACTTACCATTTATTGAACCCTAGCTATATGCCACAGCTGGGCTAGGGAAAGAGCAGTGAACAAAACAGACCTATTGAATGAAATCTCCAGGGTTCCCCATGACTGAGGTTTTTAAAAAGCTTCCCAGGTGATTTCATATCCACAGCTAAGTTTGAGAACCACTGGACTGGACACTAACTTAGCTAAATCTCTGAGTAGCATATATTAATGCACTTAACCAATATCTACACAGCACCTATTAGCAGAAACTAGGAACAAAGTAAGGGGAAGAAAAGAAAACTCCCACTTTCTTGGAAATTGCTTCCTGGAAAGAAGAGAATGGCTCAGGGCATGGGGCAGGGTGTGGGAAGTGACTGGTGACTGGTGATGACTTCTGAAAGGAGGTAACAGTTAGCCTAAGAAGAGAACTGAAGGGCAGTAAGTCATGACCAGAAGGTGGTTGCATATGTTACTTGTTTGTAAGCGTATCTTCATAAGTTGCTAATATGTTTTATATGCATGCTTGTTTATTTGCCAACGGATGCTTCTCTCAAACTCAAATTTAGTGTGACTCTACATACAGGCATACTGGAGCACACACACAAACACACACATACACAAATGCATGTGTGCACACGCGCATACACACACGCACATAACTGTCTCACACTCATACATTGACGGTGGCCAAAACTCATTTCTTTGGAAGTTACAGAAGTGCTGCCTTGGCAAACTCTTGAGAATTAAAGCTAAATTTTCTAAAAAGAATTCTTTCTACAAATAGTTTTGAAACTAATGCCATTTTTCATGTAGACTTTGTAGAATGAACTAGTGCTCATAAACTTCAGGAGATATATACCCCTGTTTTAAAATTTTAGGGTATTATGGAAGAGTCAGGTCATCATAATCGTTACTAGTGGTGAACAACTTAATGTTACTTGTCATGGTAAAAAGTGTAATGATCTTTAACATTTAAGTCACAGCTGTTATGTTAGAAGAGAAACCAAAGTGAAGGTCTGTGATTAGCACCGAACCTTCGAAATTAAGACACAATTGTTATGTTTTTCACATGCTCTTATGAAATGTGCCAGTCGACCATTTAAAATACTAAATGTACTTTAAAATACATTTAAAATCACTGCCACTTTTAAGTCAGTGATACTTTATTAATTACTACAAATGGATTTTATATTTATTTTCAAAGGATATTGTACACAAGTAAACAGATACTCTATAAAGCTTAGTGTTATTACAATAAAATGGAACCAATAATCATTTGAGTTCCCAATCATAATATCAGTAACGGTGATTATGACAATGGAAGATAAAATTTATGGAGTGCCTGTTTATAGTGTAAGATATTGTGCTAAAAATTTCATATGCATGATCACACGTATTCCTCACCATATCCATACAAGGTAGGTACCACTACTTGTCCACACGTTGCAAAGGAGGACACTGAGGTTAGATGTTCCATGGAAGATCATACAGCTACCAAGTGGGATTTAAATCCGTGCTGTCCAATTCCACCACCTAAATGCTTAACCAGCATACTCGACTGCCTCCTATGAGTTCACAATGTGCTAAGTACTACAGAGGACATTGAGATGATAACACTGCATGCTTCTGCACAACTCCTAATTTTGTGCTTAAGAGAGATATTGGCATCAGTATTGATGATTCAATACAGAATGTGATGATCTTCAGAAATGATGCCCTTGTTTTCCTCTAATTGTTCTCTTAGAGCAAAAAATGGCTATTCCAAATAAAACAGATTAAGTGGGACACATTGTTTCTGACTGGAGAATAAAGGAAGACATAGAAGAAGTGAGATGTGAGTGAGGTGTCATAGAGGGGAAAGGACACCAACAGAGGAATATGGAGGGGAAACAAATGTCAGAAAAGGGGAACAAACGGGGGCACCCGGGTGGCTCGGTTGGCTGAGCATCCGACTTCGGCTCAGGTCATGGTCTCGCGGTCCGTGAGTTCGAGCCCCGCGTCGGGCTCTGTGCTGACAGCTCAGAGCCTGGAGGCTGCTTCGGATTCTGTGTCTCCCTCTCTCTCTGCCCCTAACCCACCCGCCTTCTGTCTCTCCCTCTCTCAAAAATAAAAATAAACATTAAAAAAAAAAGGGAAAGGGGAACAGATGGAAATAAGACATGGAAATGGGACTACAGAACAAATTTAAGAAATGTTTTAATCATTCTGCAGTTACTGATAATGAGAATGCACTATACACCAGGCATTGTTCTAGACCAGGAATACACAGTTACAAACAAGATCTCCAAAGACCTAACCTGATGGAGCTTCATAAGTTGTAATTAAAAGACACATTCAACAAGATAAACAAGAAAACATCTGGTAAGCATAAATAATATGGAGTAAAGTATTGAGATAGGGATGGAGGGAGTGCTAGGTTAGGGGAATACAGAAAGTGTTTCTGAAGACATTGATCTAAATAAGGTAACACTCAGTTGCCTTTTAGTTTTGTTGATTGTTTCCTTCACCGTGCAGAAGATTTTTATCTTGATGAAGTTCCAATAGTTCATTTTTGCTTTTGTTTCCCTTGCCTCCAGAGGCGTGTCTAGTAAGAAGTTGCTGTGGCTGAAGTCAAAGAGCTTGTGGTCTGGATTCTCCTTTCGGATTTTGATGGTTTCCTGTCTCACATTTAGGTCTTTCCACTATTTTGAATTTATGTGTGTGTCTGGTGTAAGAAAGTGGTCCAGTTTCATACTTCTGCATGTCACTGTCTACTTTTCCAAGCACCATTCGCTGAAGAGGCTGTCTGTATTCCTTTGGATACTGTTTCCTGCTTTGTTGAAGATTAGCTGGCCATACATTTGTGGGTCCTTTTCTGGGTTCTCTATTCTGTTCCATTGATCTATGTGTTTGTTTTTGTGCCAATACCGTACTGTCTTGATGATTATAGCTTTGTAATACAGATTAAAGACTAGAATTGTGACACGTCTACTTTGGTTTTCTTTTTTCAACACTACTTTGCCTATTCGAGGTCTTTACTGGTTCTATACAAATTTTAGAATTGTTTGTTCTAGCTCTGTGAAGAATGCTTGGTTCTTTTGATAGGGATTGTATTCAATGTGTAGATTGTTTAGGGTAGTATAGACATTATAACAGTATTTGTTCTTCCAATCTATAAGCATGGAATGTTTTTCCATTTTTTTGTGTCTTCTTCAGTTTCTTTCTGAAGGAAAGAAACTATTTCTATTGTTTTAAGCACGCAGATCTTTTCCTCTTTGGATAGGTTTATTCCTAGGTACCTTATGGTTTTGGGGGCAATTGTAAACAGGGTCGATTCCTTGATTTCTCTTTCAGCTGCTTCATTATCAATGTATAGAAATGCAACTGATTTCTGTATATTAATTTTATATCCTGTGACTGCTGCATTCATGTAATAGTTCTGGCAGGTTTCTTTGGTGCAATCTTTCAGGTTTTCCATGTCATCTGTGTAGAGTGAAATGACAGAGTATCATGTCATCTGTGAAGAGTGAAAAGTTTGACTTCTTCTTTGCCAATTTGTATGCCTTTTATTGCTTTTTGTTGTCTGATTGCTGAGGCTGAATTCCAGTATTATGTTGAACAACAGTGGTGAGAGTGGACCTCCCTGTCGTGTTCCTGAAATTAGCACAAAAGTTCTCAGTTTGTCCCCATTGAGGATGATATTAGCTGTGGGCCTTTCATGTATGGCTTTTATGATGTTGAAGATATTTGCAAATGACATATCGGATAAAGGGTTAGTATCCAAAATCTGTGAAGAACTTATCAAACTCAACACCCAGAAAACAAATAATCCAGTGAAGAAATGGGCAAAAGACACGAATAGACACTTCTCCAAAGAAGACATCCAGATGGCCAACCAACACATGAAAAAATGCTCAACATCACTCATCATCAGGGAAATACGAATCAAAACCACAGTGAGATACCACCTCACACCTGTCAAAATGGCTAACATTAACGACTCAGGCAACAACAGATATTGCCAAGGATGCAGAGAAAGGGGACCCTTTTGCACTATTGGTGGGAATGAAAACTGGTGTGGCCACTCTAGAAAACAGTATGGAGGTTCCTCAGAAAGTTAAAAATAGAACTACCCTATTATCCAGCAATTTCACTAGTAGGTATTTATCCAAAGGGTACAAAAATGCTGATGTGAAGGGGCACACACAGCCCAATGTTTATAGCAGCACTAACAACAATAGCCAAATTATGGAAAGAGTCCAAATGTCTATCGACTGATGAATGGATAAAGAAGATGTGGTGTATATATATATATATGTATATATATATGTATATATGTATATATCTACATATATATTATGTACAGATATATATATGTATATATATACATATATATGTATGTATTATATATATGGAATATTACTTGGTGATCAAAAGGAATGAAATCTTTTTTTTTAATTTTTTAATGTTTATTTATTTTTGAGAGAGAGCATGAGCAGGGGAGGGGAGAGAGAAAGGGAGACACAGAATCCAAAGCAGACTCCAGGCTCTGAGCTGTCAGCACAGAGCCCGATGTGGTGCTCGAACCCACGAACTGTGAGATCATGACCTGAGCCACAGTCAGACACGTAACCAACTGAACCACCCAGGTGCCCCAAAAAGAATGAAATCTTAAAAAATGAAAGAATGAAATCTTGCTATTTGCAACAACCTAGATGGAACTTGAGTGTATTATGCTAAGTGAAATCAGTCAGTCAGAGAAAGACAAATATCATATGATTTCACTCATATGTGGAAGTTAAGAAACACAAAAGATGAACATAGGGGAAGGGAAGGAAAAATAAGATAAAAACAGAAATGGAGACAAACCATAAGAGACTCTAAATACAGAGAACAGACTGAGGGTTGCTGGAGGGGATGTGGGTGGGGGATGGGCTAAATGGGTGATGGGCATTAGGAGGGCACTTGTTGGGATGAGTACTGGGTGTCATATGTAAGTGATGAATCACTGGTTTATATTCCTGAAACCAGTACTACATTGTATGTTAACTAACTTGAATATAAATAAATAAATACATACATACATACATACATACATACATACAAGGAAGAAACCAAAATTGCCCCAAGTTCACTGCCCACTCAGAGGGTATTCTTTCTATGTATGTGTGTGTGTGTGTGTGTGTGTGTGTGTGTGTGTATACGCATATATATATACTTGCAAAATTTGCATGTACATATTAAAATATAATATAACCTGGGAAATAAATAAATAAATAAATAAATAAATAAATAAGGTAAAAGTTGTCCTCCTCTTGCATCCAGTGAACCACTACTTTTGTTGTTTGATCCTGGAAGGATTAAGCCCATAGAACATGAGACAGATTGATACCTGTGGGGGTTCACTAAACCAGGTTTATAATATTCAAAGAGTGGGGCTGGTAGCACCCATGCAGTGTCTTAAAGGAGGTATGTTCTATCCAAGTCAGCCAAGTGTGTAAGAACACCATCTCACTATATGCCCGATGTCAGAGATTAGATTTCCTGTCTGCGCCACGAGTCACATTCCACACTCAATTAATTTTGTTTCTACTGGTTTCCAGTGTTCATTTTGTTCTTATCATGATGTTTTCACCTTTCCCGTTCAATCTAACCCACTTTGTTCTCTCTTTGGCTTATGATCTAGGCTTTCCTCATGATAATACTCTTTTCTCAACTGTAGTTCAATAACATACTGTAGATTGTGACTCTTCAGGCTTGATCCATCCCCAAGTGTTCCCTTTCTCTATTCTCTCTCTCTCTCTCTCTCTCTCTCTCTCTCTCTCATATCCTGACTCCATGGAGACAGCTTTCCATCTTCCCTGTCTGAGCCTTGCTGGAAATTCTGATGATAATTGTAACCAATTAGGTATTAACAGTTGTTTACTGAGCACCTACCATGTTCCAGTCCTCTCAACAGCCCCATGAGATAGATAATTATTATTACTCCATTTTTATAGCTGATAAAATAGGCTCAGACTTGCAGAAGCTACTCAAAACAAATCTCTGGAGAAGAAAAAGAAACATTTAGTATATGGATAATATAATAAAAACTATTATTTATTGGGTGCTTTAAGTTGTGACCAAGAGGGGTGCCTGGGTGTCTCAGTCAGTTAAGTGTCTCACTTTGGCTCTGGTCATGATCTCATGGTTTGTGAGTTCGAGCCCCACACCGGGATCTCTGCTGTCAGCACAGAGCCCACTTCAGATCCTCTGCCCCCCTCTCTCTCTGCTCCTCCCCCACTTGCACTCCATCTCTCTCAAAATAAATAAATAAGCTTTTTAAAATAGTTGTGACCAAGAAAAGAGAGAGTGGGGTGAAATACGTAAAGTTTTGAGAGAAAAAAAAAAGCCAACCTAGAATTCTGTACCCTGTGAGATTATCCTTCAAAAGTGAAGAGAAATAAAGACTTCCTCAGACAAAAATTGAAGGAATTTGTTGTCAATAGTCCTGCCTTGCAAGGAATATTGAAAGAGGTTTTTCAGAGAGAAGGAAAAATATATGTCAGAAACCTGGATTTACATAAAGAAAGGAAGATCATCAGAGACTAAGTGAAGATAAAATTAAAACTTCTCCTTTTTCATAATCTAACAGATTATAGTTTGTTGAAAATAATAACAGCAGCAATGTACTTGATTGTATATATGCTTATGTATGTTTATGTATACATAAAATGAATGATAATAATGATATAAGGGACAGGAGGTAGAAACTAGAATTATTTTATTATAAGGTATTCATACCACCCATTTGAAATTGTATAGTGTTATTTGAAAGTGGACTTAGATTATTTCTAAATGTATATTTCAAACTCAAAGGCAACCACTCAAATTTTTTTAAAGATGTATAATTGATGTGCAAAGAAAGGGGAGAAAATGGAATAATACAAAATGCTTGATTAAAACCACAAACACCAGACAAAATGTGGAAGACAAAAACAGGAACAAGGGCAACAAATAGAAAATAGTACCAAATATGATACATATTAATCCAACTACATTAATAATCACTTTAAACATCAGTGGCTTAAATACACCAATTAAAAGAGATTGTGAAAGTGTCAGAGTAGATCAAAAACCAAAACTCAACTTAATGTTTTCTATATGAAACATTTTAAACATAAGGACACACATAGATTAAAAGTAAACAGATGGGGGCGCCTGGGTGGCTCAGTCGGTTAAACATCAGACTCTTGATTTTGGCTCGGGTCATGATCTCACAATTCCTGAGTTCAAGCCCTCATTGCTTAGAATTCTCTCTCTCCCTCCTTCTCTGTTATGAGAGATAAAGAGGAGCATTACATAATGATAAGAGAGTCAATTCTCCAAGAAGACGTAACAATCTTCAATAGGCATGCACTTAACGACAGGGGATCATGATACACGAAGCAAAAACTGACAGAGCCCCAAGGAAAAATAGATGCATTCACTCTTATAGTTGGAGACATTTTTCCTTTCTGTAAAATAGGACTAATACTAGTATGAGGATTCAGTGAATTAACACATGTAAAGCCCTTAAAGTAGCGTCTGACACATTGTAGGAACATGAGAAATCCTAGCTTTTATTATTCCTATTATTACTATTATTAGCCTACCCAGAACCATTATTATTTTCTGTGTGTGACACACAGATTACTGTACTAATCTGTCACTTTTGCTTTTCTTCTGGAAACCTGGGAAAAAGGGAGGTGAAGAGAAGTGTAGAGTTTTGTCGTTGTTGTTGTTGTTGTTGTTTAAATCACAGAGGGAAGCCATGTAATCTTCCACTCTTACCCTCAGCATGACCCTTACTGAACCGAAGGGAGAAAGAAAATTTCTGAGAGAAGAGATAAATAAAATGTATTCCTCTTCACATTCTTCCTCTACTGTTTGGATCCACCATTTTGGTGGGCATAGGGCAGGATTTAGGCTGCAGGGGAGATGGGATTCTTCCCCTGTCCATCACTCACATTGCCTATTACCTAGCCTGGACGAAATACTATGAGGTAGTAGGGAAAGTGGCACATGAATTCATTAAAAAATTGGAAACCGAGTAAAGATACATTTGGAGGAAAAAATATGAAATAATAGGGGAACAATAGATATATTTATAATAAAGGCTAGTAGGCAGTAGTTTTGGGTGTTGCTCTTGAAAGAAATTTTTGTTGTGTAAAAACTTCTGACAACTTCAGGTCTAGAGGAACCCTGTTTTGTTGTTGTTGCACTCCGATTCCTGTGTACAAGGGTGCATTAGGTATAGATGCCAGTGCCCTTGTGATAAGAAGCAGGAGGGAGCTAACCTTTATTGAGTACCTACTAAGGAAAAAGGTGCCTAATTAAGTTGATAAAAATCCCTTGAACAAACCAGCAAGGTCAATTTTGTTTATTTTACATATGAGGAAATGAAGTGCAAAGAGATTCAAGTGAACTGCTGAAGTTTACATAGCAAGTAAATTGCATATATGCAATTCAAACCTGGCTCTGTCTATTTCCAAAGACTCTTTCTGATATGCCCACCCTATCTTCATTTTTTTAACGTGCCTAAAGAGGAATTTGGGACCCCCCCCCCCAGAAAGCCAGTACGTGGTATAAAATTGTACTTCTTCATACATGACTAGCCTTAGGATATAAGTTTTGCTTCCTGACGCCTGTATTTTTAAATACTGGTCCAAGTTCATCTCCATTCATAACTCTTTAGGTAGGTGGTACCGACACTGCTGAGACCATGCTTCTCAGGCATGCAGATTGGTAGGTCAAAAGGAACCTGGAGTTGGAATCAGACAGTCCTGAGTTCCAGAATTAGTTTCATAATTTGGTTGTCTACAACATCGGGGAAGTTTCTTAAGTTCTCTGAGCTTTGCTGCCCCCTTTAATTCTCTTTTCTATCTCTTTCCTTCCTAATCTCAGTTGGGATACATAAGAGGCATCTGTTTTCTTACCTCTGGTCCATCTCTTGTGTGTGTTAAATATTGCCACCGTAATAATGTATAACGATCCTCGTCCAAACTGTGGCTTAACGTTATCATTAATTCTCATGAACCTGTAGGTTGGCTCGGCGTTTTGAGCTGCAGTGGTGTAGCAGCTGGGGAAGTTGTGCTCAATGGGTTTCCTTCTGGGGCCCAGGTTGAAGGGTGAACAGCTATCCTGAGGACTTTCTTCTCATGCTCGTTGCAGAGGCACAGGAGGGCAAGCAAAAAATATGTGAGTCCTCTTGAGTTATAGGGTCCGAACAGGCATACTGTTACTTCTGCCCTATTTTCTTGGCCACAGCAAGTCACAAGGCCAAGCGCCAAATCAAGGAGTGACAATGTACCTTTTGCACTCATCAGTGACAAAAGTGTGGATGCAGGGGAAGGTGAAGAATTGGGGTTGATGAGTCAATCTGGCACCCTCTTTGAAACCATTTGAAACTTTCTTGATCTTTCTCAGGCCTATTATTCTACTTCATCAATTTCCTGACTTCCCATCTACAAGCCTTCTGTATCCACACTTACCAGCCATTTTCTCTTTTCTTCTATTCTCAGAATAAGATAATGCCATTCAAGGGCGCCTGGGTGGCCGAGTCAGTTAAGTGCCGAGTCTTGATCTCAGCTCAGGTCATGATCTCACAGTCTGTGAGTTTGAGCCCCATGTCGGGTGCATCTGATGGCACAGAGCCTGCTTGGGATTCTGTCTCTCCTCTCTCTGCCCCTCCCTCATTTATTTTCTTTCTCTCTGTCTCTGTCTCTGTCTCTGTCTCTTCCCCTCTCTTTCTCTCTCTCTCTTTTCTCAAAATAAATAAATAAATAAACTTAAAAAAAAGATACTGTACTTTGAATTTCCTTCAACCTGTACTTTGAATTTCCTTCCCTTCTCATGCCTCTGGGAATCAATTATCTCTTCTTTTCCCCACATACTCAGACTTTTCTGTTTTCTCCTTCTTTTAAAATGCCAATTTCCCAATCTTCAACAAAAAACAAAAACAAATAAAAAATTATTTGACCCTTTATTTTTCCTCTCCTTCCCTTCTCATCCAAGCTTCTAGAAAGCGTTAATTTCCTTTTTTCATTGCATTCATTCCTCAGCATACTTAAATCTGGCTTCTGCTTCCATCACTCTACATTGAATAATGTTCTCTCAAATGTCAATGTGGATTATTCCTTTCCTGAAACACGCTTCCTTTGGTTTACATAAAATTAGTCTCTTCCTATACTCCTTTTATATCACTGTATGCTCTTCCTCAATTTCTTTCACTGAAACTTCTTCCTTGCCTGTGTTTAAAATGTTATTTCTATCAACAGACTAATAGATAAAGAAGATGTGGTATATACCATGGAATAGTACCCAGCCATAAAAAATAATGAAATCTTGCCGTTCTTGACAACATGAATGGGACTAGAGGGTATCACGCTAAGTGAAATGAGTCAGACAGAGAAGGCCAAATACGGTAGGATTTCACTTACATGTGGAATCTAAAAAACAAATTAAACTGTACCAACTACAATAACAAAAAAAGAGAGAAACAGAGTCATAAAAATAGAAAACAAACTGGTGGTTGACAGAGGGAGTGGGGTGGGGGATGGAAAATGGGTGAAGGAGATTAAGAGGTACAAACTTCCACTTGTAAAATAAAAGTCACAGGGATGACAAGTACAGCATAGGGAATATAGTCAATGATATAGTAATATACTTCTTGTGAGTATTTTGTAGTATATATAGTTGTTGGAGGTAACATAAAATAAAATGTTGTTTCCTAGAGGTTGGACCATAGTCCTCATCATATTCATCATCTTTTCCACAAATCATCTATTCACCAGGTTTTGTCTATGTTTATCTGAATTTAAGATCTTTTTTCTAAACTCCAAGTATCTCCAACTGAATACATAGGTAACTGAAACAAAACTCAACCATTCTGAATTCACTGCTTCCTACGTAACACACACTGACTCTTACAGTTCCGAGAAGGTTAATGTTGCCAGTGTTTCTTGCTTAGTCTTCCAAATAAAACCTGATACTAGTCCTTCCTTCCTCTGTTTTCATCTCTCCATATCCAGCCAGTCACCACGTTAGATCAAATTGAAATCAATCCTTCACTCCCCCTGCCACACTTCAGGTGCTTGTTATTGGGGGGGGGGGGGTTGTTTTTGTTTGTTGTTTTATTGTTTGGGACAGGGACTATTTCAGTAGCTTCTTAATTTCTCTCTCTCATTTTAGCCTTTAGGAGTAAAACTTTTACTAAGTGTGTACCACAATATTTGACACACATTAGGTGTCTAGTGTGAGTTAGATCCCTCCTTCTCTCGTTCTCAAAGCAAACTCATAGCACTAGGCTTGACCCAGAATGAAACTCACTCTGTGCCTTGATGACTTGTTGATTCCTCTTTTGAGAAACAGCTCATTTGGAAGTGAAGACTCGATTTGTTTCTGGCATCTCTGGTCTCCCATTTACTTTTTGGGCCCAGTCTCCTTTGCTTGGATCTCAGAATACTTAGTTTTCCACTTCTCTTTATCTAGCTCCGTTCTTGCAAAAGGATATAATTAATACCATCGGGAGGATTCAGCTTCAGGAGAGTAGATCTTAAAAATTTTCATTACCAAAAAAAATCACGTTGAGTGGATCTATGTCTTAATTGACCTTATTGTGGTAATCATTTTGCAATATACATATAACAAATCATCACGTTGTACACCTTAAACTTACATGTTATATGTCAATTACATCTCAATAAAGTTGGAAAAATCAATGCTGTGTATAGCAAAGTAATGAGTTATTAGTTTTACTTGCCAGGGAATTTTCTTCATGGAAAAGAAATACATTAAGCATGACTTCTTTCAGAAGGATTAGTGTTTTAAAAGGCTCCAAAGCCTTAATTAAACTAAAGGAGAAATTCTCCAATAGAGGAGTTTGGGGACGCAGTCATTGGTGAATGGAATTGTTTGTGGGTGATGTTGGGAGTTCCCTGAAATCATAGCCATGTCTGTAATCTGCTTCTACTCTCAGGCTGGCTCTGTACCTTGTTAAAGGTTACTGCTGTCAACACTGATTATTGAACAATCTTCTCCCCTGTTTGGAAAGCAAGGTAGATTACCATGGTACCTCAAGTGCCTTCTGCCATCAGGTTTGGATGGAGTTCATTTTCCTCCAATGGCTCCCAAATTGTTATTTTAATTAGTCCATTAATACCCATATCACTGTTGGTGGATTACAGTAAAATATCTCACTGACTGAAGAATTTTCAAAACAAATTGGAATGTGAAGGTGAATTTAATTGTAAATCTAGACTGTATGTGAATTAATTTGTACAATAATAGTGTTTAAAACAGTAATGTCAATTCTGAATATATAATCATGAAATTCAATGACCTTGGACAAAGATGATGTTGGAAAAATTAGGTTACATGAAGAAATAATAGTGACTGGCGGATAAATTTATATGCTGCTAATTAGGGCTGATTTAAAATTTGAAATTCGAAATGGCAGCACATAACATCGTTATCTTCATTTTGTTTTCTCAAATAAAAGAATAATTGAGAAGCCAGACTGATTTATGAAGCATGCTGAAATCATTGCTAATAGGCTGCTTATATTGTTTTCTTAAAAATCAAAAGACAATATCTTCCCTATCATGAAACATATTTGGAAGTGAATTTGTCCCATGGCCTGTTCTGTCTACTTTTTTCCATCAAGTTTTCATGAAATCCTCTTCTCTTGTTTCATCCTCGGCCTCATTTTGTTGGCAGAGGTGGAAAAGAGAATCTTTGCTTTTTTTGTTTGTTTAAAGTTTTTATTTTAACTCCAGTTAGTTAACCTATAGTGTAATAATAGTTTCAGGAGTAGAATTTAGTAATTCATCACTTACATTCAACACCCAGGGCTCGTCACAAGTGCCCTCCTTAACGCCCATCACCCATTTAGCCCATCCCCCTGCCAGCAGCCCTCAGTGTATTCTCTATAGCTAAGAGTCTGTTTTATGGTTTGCAGTCCTCCAGCAGCCCTCAGTTTATTCTCTATAGTTAAGAGTCTGTTTTATGGTTTGCCTCTCTCTTTTTACCCCCTATGCTCATCTCTATTGTGTCTTAAATTCACTTCAAATATGAGTAAAATCCTATGGTATTTGTCTTTCTCTGACTGACTTATTTCACTTAGGATAATACTCTCTAGCTCCATCCATGTTGTTGTAAATGGGAGAATTTCATTCTTTTTGATTGCCAAGTTATATATATATATATATATATATATATATATATATATACACACACACATATACCTATATATATACCACATCTTCTTTATCCATTCATCAGTCGATGGACATTTGGGCTCTTTCCATAATTCGGCTATTGTGATAATGCTGCTATAAACATCGTGGTGCATGTATCCCTTTGAATCAGTACTGTTGTATTCTTTGGGTAAATAACCTGGTAGTGCAATTTTTGGATCATAGGGTAGTTTGAACAAAGATACAAAGTTACTCTGTGAAAATTCATATCAAGTCAATCTTTATACAAGCAAATCAGTTTCCTTACCTCAAAATGATAACTTACTCGGTTAGTGGCAGAGTTAAAGTTAGGTAACCAAGTTTGATCACCCACTTCAAATACTTTTCATGTAAATTTCTATCTCTTTTTCTTTTCTGGGATTCCAAAGACACATGTATCATAAGACTTGAAATTGGCCCTAACTCATATGTCTCTGTTCAGTTTTTCACCTTTTTTTCTTCTCTGTGCTTTAGTTTGTATAGTTTCTATTTGCTACACCATCTATTTTACTGATCTTTATTTCTGCAATTTCTAATTCATTATTAATGCCATCTAGTGTATTTTTTAATTTCATATATTGTTTTTCATATCTGAAAGTTCCATTTGGTTCTTATTTATAGTTTTAATATGTCTCTACAACTCTCAAAGTCATAGGACTACCTATATAATCTTGTATTTCAGTTTAACTATTAGTTACAAAGTGTTTTGTACTAAGTTTTGTATTCATTTTTAAGTTTGGATCTTAGTAATCATTTTACCAAAAGAGCCTAGTTAGACCTCCCTGGTTAACTCATATCCTTCCTAGCATTTGTAATTTTCCTTCATAGCACTCATCAGTACTATAATAATATACATTTGGGTACAGTTCATTTAATATCTATCTTGTTAAGTAGACTGTATGGACATGTCTCTTTTTGTTTAGTGGTGTATCTTCAGCACTTAGGACATTGTAGTGCCCGACATATTGTTTGCACTCAAATATTTCAGCAATGCTTCCAGGAAACTGAAAGACTTCGGATGTTTACTCAAAAAGTGTCCATTTGAAGCATTGAGATTTAAACAAAAAAGTCTCCAGAGCTAATGGTGTATAACTTTGCCTATAATAATCAGGACCATCGTGGATCATAAAGTTGATTTTTATAACTTTTCAGAGCTTTAAAATTTTAATTTAAAAGGTATTATAAGGCCTATCTCTAACTTATTTACTGATTTTGTTGTTTGTGAAATATATTCCTCTCAATTAAGGCAAACAGCCATAACATACTGTATAATGTGTCAATAATCATGCTCTCCAGTGATCTTTGAAGAATACACAGAATCTTAATTTTCTCTCATTTTAAACTGGGAAAAGTATAACTTTCTGTTCAGGAAATCAATAAAGGTATTATACCACCTAATTAGGTTGTGTTTTAGTTGACCAGGCCAAAGTTTAAGCTTTAGGAATTGCCAGTAAAGCCATTTTTATTTTATTTTATTTTTATTTTTAGTAAAGCCATTTTTATAATGATGCCAGTGCCATTACCACCACCCAGCCTTCAGTGCTACTTACTAAATATTTGTTAAGGATCAAGTCAGTAATATAGCTACATATACTATCTTGAATCATTAAAACATTCCTACCTGATTAATATTGTTAGGCCCATTTTTGTATCTATGGTGAATGAGACTTAGAGCGGCCAGTCACTTGCCCAAGATCACACAGCTGGTAAGTGTCCAAGTGGGTATTTAAGTCCATGACCAGGGCTCACAAGAATTGGCTTTGATTTTATTCTGGTAACATGTACATAACATAAAATTTTAACCATCTTAAAGTGTACAATTCAGTGATATCTGGTATGTTTAGAATGTTGTACAACCGTCACTACTATTTAGTTCCAGAACATTCTCATCGCCTCAAAATAAAATCCAATGCTCATTTAGCCGTCATTTCTCATTCCCTCTCAACTGATTTTGGAGTACTGATTACGGACCCTGAATTCTGCTACACTGTTTATTTGTTTATTTTAAAGGATTGTCTGCATATGACCATGTCATCTTTGAACAGAACTAGTTTGGATGACTTCCTTTCCAGTTTGGATGGCTTTCTCTTCCTTGCCTAACTTCTCTAGCTAGAACTACCTATACAGTGTTGAATAGCAGTAGTGAAAACTGGCGTCCTTGTATTGCACCGATCTCAGGGGGAATACTTTCAGTCCTTCACTCTTGAGTCTGACATTATATGTGAGTTTTCCACATTGCCTTCATCATGGTGAGAAAGTACCCTTTTGTTCGTAATTTGCTGAGTATTTGTGTTTTGAAAGAAGGTTCAAATTGGCAAAATGCTTTCTCTGCATCGGTTGAGATGACCATGCATTTTTCATTTACTCAGTTGACACGGCCTATTGAATTGAATGATTTTTATATTTTTTAAATATGAAATACATCACTTTCATTCTCACGATAAACCCTGGTTTGACATGTTGTATAATCCTTTTGATATGCTGCTGGATTTGGTTTGCTAGTATTTTCTTGAGGAAATTTGTATCTCTATGCATAAGGGATATTGGCCTCGAGTGGGTTTTGTTTGTTTTTACTGTGATGTGTTTGTCTGGCTTTTGTATGAGGGTAATGATGGCATCACAGAATGTGGGAAACTAAAGGCCTAAGAACCAGAACCCATGAAAGTCCTGAGTTCTGGCATCCTCAGACTACCACTACTGAGAAAGAATAAAAGAACAATGTTATCATCATCTGACTTTTATGGCATAAATGAAATTGTGAACTCATCCATTTGTAAAGGCAATGACTTCATCTCTACCCTTTTATCTAAAAGGAAATCTATGCCAAATGCTCTGATAAATGGGAAGATATACTTTGACTTGTAAACTGATGTGAAATGCAGAATCTTTGAGCTTTGAGTGTTTTGAAGATTGAAAAATCTTGCTCAGCATGGATGACCACCAAAAAGCAATCTAAAGCCATCTACATACCACAACTGAGATAAATTTGGGAATGTGTTGCCTAAAGTCAAATAAAATGTACTGTTTTGAAAAAAACAATGAGTTGGGAAGTATTTACTTCTACTTTTTGGAAGAGTTTGAGAAATATTGGTGTTAATACTTGAAAATTTTGTAGAATACTCATTAGTAAAACCATCTGGTCCTGGGCTTTTCTTGTGTGCTCTTTGATTACTGATTCAATCTCTGTATATTATACATCTATTCAAATTTTCTTTTTCTTCTTGAGTCGATTTTAGTAAGTTGTGTGTTTTAGAATTTTGAGTCATCCCTCTTTTTCTCTTAGACAGTCTTGATAATGATTTGTCAATTTTGTTCATCTTTTCCTTGAACAAACTTTTGGTTTAATTAATTTTCTCTATTGTGTTTCTGTTCTTTATCCCATTACTCTCTGCACTAATCTTTATTATTTTCTTCCTTTGGCCATTTTTGAGTTTAGTTTGCTCTTCCTTTTTGAGTCTCTCAAGGAGTAAAGTGAGGCTGAAAGTATGCATTTATAGCTGTAAGTTTCCCTTTGAGCACTGCTTTCTGTGCTGCACATAAATTTCGGTATATTGGATTTTCATTTTCGTTCATCTCAAAATATTTTCTAGTGTCTCTTGTGATTTCTTCTTTGACCTATTGGTTATTTAAGAATGTGTTGACTAATTTCTATACATTCCTAAATTTTTCAGTTTTCCATCTGCTATGGAAAGGATAGTTTGTATGATCTCAAACCTTTAAGATTTATTTGGACTTTATAATCTAAAATAGTCTATCTTGGAGAATGTTTTGTGTACACTTGAGAAAAATATGTATTCTGTTCTTGTTGGGTGGAATGTTCTGTGTATTTCTATTAGGTATAATTGGTTTATTTTGCTGTTCAAATCCTCTATTCCCTTACTGATCTTCTGTTAGTTGTTCTGTCCATTATTGAAAATGGAGTATTGAAGTCTGCACATATTGTTGTACAACTTTCTGTTTACCCCTCCAGTGCTGTCATTCTTGCCTCATCTATGTTGGGGCTTTCCGGTCACGGGTGTGTATATTTATAACTATATGTCTTCTTGATGGATTGATCTTCTTATTGATATATAATATCCTTCATTGTCTCTTGTAACGATTTTTTACTTAAATTGCATTTTGTCTGATATTAATATAGCCATCCCATCTCTCTTTTATTTACGATATGCTTGAAGTATAATTTTTATTTTGTTTACTTTCATCCTATTTGTGTCTTTCAGTCTAAATTGAGTATCATGTAGTTAGCATGCAGGTAGATCTTTTTGCATTCCTTCTGCCAATCTCTGTCCTTTAATGGGAAAATGAATCACGTCTACACTTAAAATAATTACTAGTAAGGAATTACTTTTGCCAATTTGCTTTTTGCTTTCTGTACCCTTTATGCATTTTTGTTCCTCAATTCCTCCATTGTAGCCTTCATTTGTATTTAATTGACTTTCATAGTGTACTGTTTTTATTATCTTCCCAAGTATATTAAAAGATGTTCAATATCACTAATTATCAAAGAATTGCAAATATCACTTCACACCTATTAAGATGACTATTATCAAAATGTCAAAAGGTGGTAAGTGTTGGCGAGGATGTGGAGAAAAGAGAACCCTTGGGTGCTGTTGGTGGGAATGTAAACTGGTACAGCCATTATAGAAAACAGTATGGAGGTTACCCAAAAATTTGAAAATAGAACTACCTTTTGATGCAGCAACTCACTTCTCAGTATATATCCAAAGGAAATAAAATCACTATCTCAAAGAGATATCTGCACTCCCATGTTTATTGCAGCATTATTCCCAGTAACCAAGACATGGAAACAACTTAAGTGTCTGGTAACAGATGAATGAATGGATAAAGAAAATGTGGTATAGATATAAATGGGATATTATTTAGTCATAAAAAAAGAAGTAAATCCTGCCATTTGTGACAACACGGATGAATTCTGGAGACCATTATGCTAAGTGAAATAAGCCAGACACAGAAAGACAAATACTGTGTGATCTCACTTCTATGTGGAATGTAAATGAAATAAAATAAAATAAAGCTGAATTCATAGAGAGTAGAATGGTAGTTACCAGAAGCTGGGGGTTGGTGGAAAAGGGAAGATATAAAAAAAAAAGTAGAATAGTGGTTGCTGGGGATCAGGGGGAGAATGTCATAAAGAGTTATTCTTTTAGAAAGGTTCAGAGATTTGGTTTTGCAAAATGAAAAAAGTTCTGGAGATGGATGGCAGTGATGTTTGCACAACAATATGATGCACTAAACATCACTAAACTGTATACTTCAAAATCGTTAAGATAGTATATTTTATATTATGTGCATTTTACCACAATAAAAAAATGTTAAAAAGAAATTTTTTACCTTTCGTCCAGTTTGTCAAATTTATTGTCCTAAAATTATTAATAGTATTTCCTCTTACCTCTTTAATTTTGTAGAATTTGTAGTAATGGCCGCCCTTTTGTTCTTGATACTGGTAATTTGTGTTTTCTTTCCTTATCTTTTTCAGTCCAACAAGAGGCTTATTGATTTTATTGGTATTTTCAAAAAAAAATTAGATTTTGGTGTCATCAATTTTTGTCTATTATTTTTCAATTAATATTTATTTGATTTTGCTTTTTTTTCAATGATTTCTTTCTATCACTTCACTTTGGCTTTAATTTCCTCTTCCTTATTTAAAAAAAGATGTTTTTAGGTGGGAACTCAAATCGCTGATATTAGATATTCCTTATTTTCCAATATAATTATTGGAAGCTATAATTTTCCAAGTACTGCTTTAACTCTGCCCCACAAAGGTTAATATAATGTATTTTTATTATAACTCCTTCAAAACAGTGTCTAAATTCTCTTGGGATATTTTCTTTGTCTCTTGTATTATTTAGAAGTGCATTGTTTATGTTCCATATATAGTTGGCATTTTTCTAGTTATGATATTATTATTGATTTCTGATATCATTTACTTGTGCCAAGAGAACAGATTCTGTATTATTTAAATCTTTTTGAAGTTATTTAGACTTGTTTTATAACTGATCATTTGATCGATTTTGGCTTAAATGACAGGTGCCCTTAAAAAGAACGTGTTATTCTGCCACTGCTGGACAGTGCTCTGTAAATATCGATGAAGTCAATGTGTTTGAGAGTGTTGTACAGAACTTTTAAGACATTACTTTTCTGTTGTTTGTTTAGTTGTTCTAGCAAATTCCAGGAGATGAGTGTGTGAAGATATCCAGCCACGAATGCTGAAATGTATTAGTATTTCTTACTAATTTCTGTCAATGTTTCCTTGCCATGTTTTGAAACTTTGTCAACAGATTCACAGTCATCTATTATAGTTATATCTTCCTAGAGAACTGGCACTTCTATTATTATGAAATATTTCTCTTTATTTCTGGTACTACTTTTTATCTTGAGATCTATTTTATCTGATATTAATGTAGCCAGTCCATCCTTCTTATCCTTATTTTTTGCATAGTCTATCTTTTCCCATCCATTTACTTTCATTCTATATTTGTCTGTCTTTACATGTAAAATGCGTCTCCTTTAGAAAATATGTAAATGTGTCTTTAAAAAATCTGTTTTCCCAGTTTTCCTTTCAACTAGGGTGTTTAGTCTATGAATATTTGATGTAACTGTTGATATTGGTGAATGTTAGAGGTTAAATTTTGTCCCCTCAAAATTCATATATTGAATTCCTAACACCCAATACCTCAAAATGTGACTGTATTTGAAGACAGGGTCTTCCTAGAAAGAAAAAGTTAGATCTCTTCTTCCTAGAAAGAAAAGTTAAATCTCAGTTAAAATGAGATCATTGGGATGGGCTCGAATCTCACATGACTGGAATCCTTTTCAGAAGGAAGTGACGAGGCAGACGTGCACAGAGGGAAACCACATGAAGACACAGGGAAGAGACACCATTGGCAAGTAAAGGAGAGAAACCTTGGAACAAACAACCTGCTGACATCTTGATCTCAGACTTCTCGTCTCCAGAACAGTGAGAAAATACGCTTCTGTTGTTTTAGCTGCTGAGTCTGTGCTACTTTGCTATGGCAGCCCCAGAAAACTAATAGTGAGTCTGGATCTACTCATTTCCTTTTATTTCATTCTTTTGTTTGTTTTGGTGTTCTTTGCTTTATTGTCCCTCAGTTACCTTTTTCCTGCCTTTTAATGAGATTAACTATATTTTCAGGATTGTATTTGACTTTTCTTACTGGGTTTTAGCTAGCTTACTGGCATATTTTTCGTTTCTTCTAGAAATTTCCTTATACATCCTTCACTTTTCACAATTCATTTTCGGTTAATATTATGCCACTTTACATAAAATATTAAAACATTCCAAGAGTCAAGGGCCACATACACCACTCCTTCCTTTATTCTAGTGCTATATATGTTATTCTAGAGTTATTGTATGTAAAATCTACTTACATTAAACACCACAAGGCAATGCTATATATTTTTCTTTCAATAGTTACATATATATCATAAAGAATTAAGAGGAGGAGAAAAGCCAGAATAATAGTCTTTTGAAT
This sequence comes from Panthera uncia, assembly GCF_023721935.1. Lineage (NCBI taxonomy): Eukaryota > Metazoa > Chordata > Mammalia > Carnivora > Felidae > Panthera > Panthera uncia. The sequence goes on along the minus strand of NC_064817.1, from coordinate 111,491,532 downwards.
GTACTTTTGACATTTACCATTAAAGATGTTCTTTATTCTTTTTTTTTTTTTTTTTGGAGTTGATACTTTCCATCTGGTATAATTTCCCTTTAGCCTGAAGAATTTTCACTGGTATTTCTCTTAGTAAAGATCTGCTAGTGATGAATTCTTTTTGTTTTCTTTTCTTAGAAAGTCCCTTTATTTTGCTTTCATTATTGAAAGATATTTTTGCTGAATATAGAATTTTATACCAACATTTTTTTTTTCCTTTCAGTGTTTTAAAAGATGTTCCATCTGTTCTAGACTCCATTGTTTCTGATCAGAAGTCAGTTTTTAATCAGATCATTGTTCCCTTGTATGTAATTCATCATTTTTTCTTTTGCTGTTTTCAAGCTTTGTTGTTGTAATTAGTTTTCAACTGTAAGACTGTTATGTGTTTTGGCATGGGCTTCTTCATGTTTATTCTGCTTTTTTTTCTTGAAGCATCCTGTAGATGCAAAATTTTTCTGTCAGCCTTTATTTCTTCAAGTAATTTTTTTCTGTCTCATTCTCTTTCCTTTGTTCTGGAGTGTCAGTTACACATATGCTGGAAAGTTCAGTATTATCCATTAGTTAACTGAGCTTCTATTTGTTTATTTTTATAACTTTTCTTTTTCTTTATCCATATTGAATATTTTTTTCCTTTTTTGATGGTTAAAATCACATGTATTTTGCATCTATTTGGAATTTTAAATTATGACATATTAAACATAAAATCCATCATAAAAATGAATAAAGAAGAGAAACATTTTATTAAGTATTCTAAGCAGTCTGTTGTTACACAAGTATTTGTTATTCAGAGCATTCCTAATAATACATTTTCCTTTTTTTTCAAGGTTTTCGATTTTTTAATTGAAGTATAATTAACATAAAGTATTATATTAGCTTCAGGTGTATGATATAATGATTCAACAATTCTATACATCACTCAGTGCTCATCATGATACGTAGACTCTTAATCCCCTGCATCTATTTCCCCCACCCCCACCCACCTCCCCCTGGCAACTAGCAGTTTGTTCTCTGAATTTGGGACTCTGATTTTTTGTTTGTCTCTTTTTTTGCTTGTTTTTTCATGTGTTTTATTTCTTCAGTTTCCCATATGAGTGAAATATGGTATTTGTCTTTCACCGGCTGACTTATTTCACTTAATATTAACATTAACATTTCACTCAATATTCACCTTTAGATCCATCCATGTTGTTGTAAATGGCAAGATCTCCTTCCTTTTTATGGCTGAATAATATTCCACTGTATATATACCTCATCTTCATCCATCCATCTCTGGTGGGCATTCGGGTTGCTTCTGTATCTTGGCTATTGTAAATAATACTGCAATAAACGTAGGGGTGTATATATCTTTTTCAATTAATATTTTGTATTCATTGGGTAAATACCCAGTAGTGGAATTACTGGATCCTGTGGTAATTCTACTTTTAATTTTTTGAGGAACCTCCATACTGTTTTCTACCCTGGCCTCATTGAATAATTTCTACTGATTTATTTTATGGTTCGCATATACCTTGCTGTCATCTCCATTTAGCTGTCCAATCCATCAAGTGAATTTTTCGTGTTTATTTATTTTTGAGAGAGAGGGAGACAGAGCGCGAGCAGGGGAGGGTCAGAGAGAGAGGGAGACACAGAATCGGAAGCAGGTTCCGGGCTCCGAGCTGGCAGCACAGAGCCTCATGCGGGGCTCGAGCCCACGAAATGTGAGATCATGACCTGAGCCAAAGTCAGATGCCCAACTGATTGAGCCACCCAGGCGCCCCCATCAAGTGAATTTTTAAAGTTTCAGGTTCTCTGGCCAGAAAGAACAGAGAAGACCAAAAAAGACCCCAAAAAAGTGATTTTTCCACTACTGCCTCCACCACTTTATGCATCATACAAGCAGCTGCACTTAATCTCAGGATAAAGTCCACAACAAAAGCAGGAACTTCACGTAGCTACCTACCTCCCCCTCTTCTGAGAATACACTCCTTACCAGAATCTGCTTCTGTGGACACTCCTGTACCTTCATGCAGTTGCCTTCTATATTAGGTAGAGATTTTATAATTATTTTATGCAGGGGACTTCAGGAGTGTCTGAGCCTGTCATCAGAGAAATCTGATGGCTTTTATTTGACTAAAGCGTGGGGTTTGAGTGGGCAGTGCTGATAAGCCAGGAATATGCAGTTGAAGTTTCATTGTGAAAATTCCTTGACTATCAGGTTGAAGAGTTTGTGCTTAATTTGGAAAGTAACAAGGAGTAATCAGAGCACGGGAAGCTGGAATTATATTCTTTAAACATACCTACCTTAGTAAGCTTGGGATGATAAAATTCCATTGACTGGGTGGCTTATAAACAACAGAAGTGTATTGCCCACAGTTCTGGAGGCTGGAAGCTCAAAATCAGGTGGCCAGCGTGGTCGGGTTCTATAGAGAACTGCTCATTTCTCCTCACAGCCTTACATGGGGATATCAGAGTGCCCTAGCCTCTCCTTACAAGGGCACTAATCCCATTCAATTCCACCCCTATTACATAATTCCCTTGCAAAGGCCCCACCTCCAAATACCATCACATTGGAAGGGTTTCAACATAAGAATTTGGGGGGGGGGGGGGGATGGCACAAGCATTCAGTCCAGACAATACCTGTATGTTGAACTTAATGAAAGTAGTACACAGAAAGAAAAAAAAAAATTTGTGTAAATAGATACGTTTGGAAAAAGTTTCTGTACTGATTACACGCCTTTCCGCAAAGCGTGTGAAGAGATTTCAAAGAGAAACACAGAGGAATTACAAAACACACTCTCCTTCTTCCTAGGGCAACCAAATCAGAGGTGGGAGCAACAGGTAGCCAGCACATTGAAATTCAGTAACTGACTTTCAATTTCACAGACCATAATTCTGAACTGACAGGAAGCAACAGGGCTCAAACTACGGCCCTTTAGTGAAGAGGGACCAGTAATTATGTGGGGTGCCACACGTTCCCCTTTTGTGCTTTCATAATTACATCCTAGTCACTCACTCAATGCACTGCCCTAGCTGCCGACATGGAATGCTTTGAGTTGTTTCTAGCCATGTAAATGAAAATGATGGAAGAAAATAATTACCCTAAATTGTCTGAAACCCTCAGGAAAAATTAGTTTTATTAACCTGATGCCTGAGTCATCACAGGTACTGTTTTTGAAAAATGTCCTGCAGTTTGGTTTCATGAAAGAGCCTTCTTTTTGTAGTTTATTAATTATCAGCAGGGTAACCAATGTTGTGTCGCAAGGGGCCACCGAAGAAAGAGGTTTGGGAGAAAGAGTAATTTTATGATTTGCTTTTTATTCTTCCTAATAATCTCTTCCATTAGTAAAACTCCCAAGGATAGCAATGGCACACAAGCGTTTGAAGAGGCAGTGGAAGCTGAAATCAGCTAAAAGAGTAGTTTGTCTGCTGCATTTAAGATGGAACAGAGGCAGCAGTGCATTGAGGTTAGTGTGAAGGTGAAAAGGAAAAAACTAATAGGATACAATTGAAAAATAGATTTCTTTGTGGTTACCACCATGGAATGGGAACAATTATTACCTTGCAAAGAGATTTTTACTTTATCACTTCTGCTCACCTAAGGAGACAACGAAGGTAGGTTAACATGGTCTACAGGGCCTTAGGAAAGCATTTATAGTCATGAGATTGCATTTACTTTTATAGAAGTTAGACCTTAATTTACCCTGGATTCAGTTATCCTTCACTATAGCCGGGAAAATCTAAAATATGTCTCTTGCGCTTGTCCTCCTCTTGAACACTATCACAGTCTTCTGTTGGATTTGTACCCCTGTCTTCCTCTTAAAAATAGCTTTACAGTTTTTTTTTCAGAAGTGGTACATCATATATTTTCTAGAAGACCAATCTTAATTTGAGTGCCGATGCAATATTTATATATGTTCTCTAATGTTCATCTAACAATGAATTGTGTTGGAGAAACGCGACACTTAAAACAGTCCAAGAGGGGCCAAGATGGCAGAACAGCATGGAAGTTTTTTTGCATCTCTCATCCCTGAAATACAGCCAGATCAACATTAAACCATCCTGCACACCTAGAAAACTGACTTGAGGATTAACACAACAATCTGCACGACCTGAACCAGAGAACTCAGCAGGTATGCCACGTGGAGAGCTGAACTGGGGGAGAAAGCTACAGAGGGCAGGGAGCTGTTTTTGCTTGTGGAGAGAGGACGGAAACAGGGAGAGAGTACAGAAAACATCCCTCCCCACCCTCCGCCCTAAAGAAGCTGGAGACAAAAGAAAGAGTATGCAAGGGACCGAACAAAAAAGGCAGAAAGGAGAAAGGAGAGGGTTTGAATTCCATTAAGACTCTATAAACAGGGGGAGCGCAGAGTCTGAAACTCCACAGCTCAATACCTGGTCGTGCTCTGGTGGGAAGGATGAGTCTCCAGGAGCAGAGTGAGGTCCCTGCGCCACACAGCGAGAGGTAGCTCACCTGCTGGGAGGACATTTGGTAGAGGCTGTGCAGCCTCCCCAAGGGCGAAGGTCCCAGCTGATCCCAGAGAACAACCACATTCGCTGGTGCTAGAACAAAGAAGTCTGGCACCAGATGTGTGTTGTGATTTTCCATAAGCCCTGAAATGCTGCTGCTACACGATCGTGTGAATTCTTCAGGGGTGGGCTGGCACCCAGCCACAGTCTCTGGGCATCGGCAGCAGCAGTCTCCCGAACATTCCTGGGGGCAGGCCAGCACCTGGCCATTGCTAGGTGAGACCCTCCCCCAGAAGGTCTGAGGGGCTCAAAGCCATAGTCCCTCAGAAGTGAGGGGTTGGGAAACACAAACGCATCTCAGATAAAACAAAGGAGGGAGGTGGCAGCCTGGCAACCTGACAGCTTGGTCACGGACAGTATAAAAGCGGGGAGTAGATGGAAGCCAGAGACAAAGGACAGGTGTGCAATTGCTGGTCAGGGAGAGTACAGAATTCTGATACTAGAGACTGCGTAGCTGGGTGATGCCATTTTCACCCCTCCCGCTCTTGTGCGTGTGCACCTTCACGCACCACAATCCACCCAGTAAGCTAAGCAGCGCCATCTAGTGGAGAACGGAGGCATTACACTAAGCCTTGCCCACCTGGGCCAACCTCGCTCTTCAGGAACAACCCAAGACTCTCCGCCGGCTTAATTTATGGAATAAAAAATGCTTCATAGTTCAACTTCTAGGGGAAACCAATGTAATTTGAATCGTACTTCAGTCCGTTTTCTGGTCCATCTATTCAATCTCTTTTCTTTTCTTATTCTTGAATACATGAAGAGAAAAGATTTATTTTTGTTTTCCATTTGTATTAAAAATATTTTTCTTTAATTTTTTTCTACTATATTGTTTACTTTTTTGTAAAGTTTTCAATTTCTATTTTTTTACTTCAATTTCAGTTTATTCTCTTTCATTGTATTCATTTATTCAAATTTTCAAACGTTTTCCTTTTTTTTTTTTTTCTTTTCTTACCTTTCGTTTTTTTTCTCTAATGTATCAAGCTCCTTTCAACAACCAGACCAGAACACACCTAGGATCTAGCATCCTTTATTTGACTTTTTGTGCTGTTTTTAATTTTTTAATTTTAACTTTTTCACCTTATTAATTCCTTTTCTTCCTTCAAAATGACAAAACAAAGGAATTCACCCCATAAGAGAGAACAGGAAGAAATCACAGCCAGAGACTTAATCGACACAGATATAAGCAAGATGTCTGAACCAGACTTAAGAATCATGATAATAAGAATACCAGCTAGGATTGAAAACAGATTAGAATCCCTTTCTGAAGAGATAAAAGCTAGTCAGGATGAAATTAAAAAATGCTATAACTGAGCTGAAAACTCAAATGGATGCCACAGCGGCAAGGATTGATAAGGCAGAGCAGTGAATCAGCTATATAGAGGACAAACTTACAGAGAATAATGAAGCAAAAAAAAGAGGGAGAGTAAGGCAAAATAGCATGATTTAAGAATTAGAGAAATCAGTGACTCATTAAAAAGGAACAACATCAAAATCATAGGGGTCCAAGAAGGTGAAGAAAGAGAAAAAGGGATAGAAGGGTTATGTGAGAAAATCATAGCAGAAAACTTTCCTAACCTGGGGAAAGACACAGACATCAAAATCCAGGAAGCACAGAGGACTCCCATTACATTCAACAAAAACTGACCATCAACAAGGCATATCATAATCAAATCACAAAATACTCAGGCAAGGAAAGAATCATGAAAGCAGCAAGGGAAAAAAAAGTCCTTAACCTACAAGGGAAGACAAATCAGGTTTACAGCAGACCTATCCACAGAAACTTGGCAGGCCAGAAAGGAGTGGCAGGATATATTCAATGTGCTGAATCGGAAAAATATGCAGCCAAGAATTCTTTATCCAGCAAGGCTGTCATTCGAAATAGAAGGACAGATAAAAAAGTTTCCCAAACAAAAATTAAAGCAGTTTCTGACCACTAAGCCTGTCCTGCAAGAAATTTTAAGGGGGACTCTCTGAGGGGAGAAAAGATGATAATAAAAATAAAAGACTAAAAGCAACAAAGACTAGAAAAGACCAGAGAATACCACCAGAAACTCCAACTCTACAGACAACATAATGGCAATAAATTCATATCATAAAAGGTATCCAAATCAGCCAGGAGGAGGTCAAGCTTTCAATCTTCACAGATGACATGATACTTTATATGGAAAACCCAAGGTTCCACCAAAAAGCTGCTAGAACTGATTCATGAATTCAGCAAAGTGGCAGGATATAAAATCAATGCACAGAAATCGGTTGCATTCCTGTACACCAATAATGAAGCAACAGAAAGAGAAATCAAGGAATTGATCCCATTTACAATTGCACCAAAAAGTGTAAAATACCTAGGAATAAATCTCACCAAAGAGATGAAAAATCTATACACTGAAAACTATAGAAAGCTTCTGAAAGAAATTGAATAAGACACAAAAAAATGGAAAAATATTCCATGTTCCTGAATAGAAAGAACAAATATTGTTAAAATGTCAATACAACCCAAAGCAATCTACATATTCAATGCAATAGCTATCAAAATAACACCAGCATTCTTCACAGAGCAAGAACAAATAATCCTAAAATTTGTATGGAACCACAAAAGACTCCTCATAGCCAAAGCAATCTTGAAAAAGAAAACCAAAGCTGGAGGCATCATAATCCCGGACTTCAAGATGTATTACAAAGCTTATTTATCAAGATGGCATGGTACTGGCACAAAAACAGACTCAGATCAATGGAACAGAATAAAGAACCCAGAAATGGACCCACAAACGTATGGCCAACTAATCTTTGACAAAGCAGGAAACAATATCCAATGGAATAAAGACAGTCTCTTCAGCAAATGGTGCTGGGAAAATTGGACAGCAGCATGCAGAAAAATGAACCTGGACCACTTTCTTACACCCTACACAAAAATAAATTCAAAATGGGTGAAACACCTAAATGTAAGACAGGAAGCCATGAAAATCCTTGAGGAGAAAGCAAGCAAAAACCTCTTTGACCTCCACCACAGCAACTTCTTACTCAACACATCTCCAGAGGCAAGGGAAAGAAAAGCAAAAATGAACTACTGGGACCTCATCAAGACAAGAAGCTTCTGCACAGCGAAGGAAGCAATCAGCAAAACTAAAGGCAGCCAATGGAATAGGAGAAGATATTTGCAAAGACATCAGATAAAAGGGTTAGTATCCAAAATCTATAAAGAACTTATCAAACTCAACACCCAAAAAACAAATAATCCAGTGAAGAAATGGGCAAAAGACATGAATAGACACTTCTCCAAAGAAGACATCCAGATGGCCAACCAACACATGAAAAAATGCTCCACATCACTCATCATCAAAGAAATACAAATCAAAACCACAGTGAGATACAACCTCACACCCATCAGAATGGCTAACATTAACAACTCAGGCAACAACAGATGTTGGCAAGGACACAGAGAAAGAGGAATCCTCTTGCACTGCTGGTGGGAATGCAAACTGGTGCAGCCACTCTGGAAAACAGTGTGGAAGTTCCTCAAAAAATTAAAAATGGAACTACCCTACAACCCAGCAATTGCACTACTAAGTATTTATCCAAGGAATAGAGGTATGGTGTTTTGAAGGGACACATGCACCCCAATGTTTATAGCAGCACAATCGACAATAGCCAAAGTATGGAAAGAGCCCAAATGTCCATCGATGGATGAATGGATAAAGAAGATGTGGTGTATATATACAATGGAGTATTACTCCGCAATCAAAAAGAATAAAATCTTTTCATTTGCAACTACATAGATGGAACTGGAGGGTATTATTCTAAGCGAAATTAGTCAGTCAGAGAGAGACAAATATCATATGACTTCACTCATATGAGGACTTTAAGATACAAAACAGATGAACATAAGGGAAGGGAAGCAAAAATAATATAAAAACAAGGAGGGGGACAAAACATAAGAGACTCTTAAAAATAGAGAAGGAACAGAGGGTTGCTAGAGGGGTTTTTGAAGGGGGGGATGGGGTAAATGGGTAAAAGGCTTATGGAATCTACTCCTGAAATCATTGTTGCACCGTGTGCTAACTTAGATATAAATTATAAAAAATGAATAAATTATAGACAGTAAAAAAAAAAAGAAATGAAATAAAAAGTGAGAAGTGTCCTCCTCAGTGAGACCTAAGTTGAACTTCTTTTTATTTTTATTTTTATTTATTTTTTAAAATATTTGTTAACGTTTATTTATCCTTGAGAGACAGAGCATGAGCGGGGGAGGGGCAGAGAGAGCGGGAGACACAGAATCCGGAGCAGGCTGCAGGCTCTGAGCTGTCAGCACAGAGCCCGACGCAGGGCTCGAACCCACGAACCACGAAATGATGACCTGGGCCGAAGTCGAAGGCTCAACCGACTGAGTCACCCAGGCGCCCCTAAGTTGAACTTGTTTTTAAAACATTTTTAATAAAAATTAAACAGTTTCAGGTTCTGGAAGGGGGCCTCCTCGAAATGAGTTATACTTTAATAAAGTCCATATACACTATATAAGTGATGTTTCAGAAATTCTACTATGGAAAATATTAGTTTAGGTGAAACATAACAGTGTATAAAACCTCCATTTGGCAATAAATTTTAAATAAACAAACAAAAAGGCACACGTGAAACCAACAAGTAATTTCAGGCCTCACTTCTTCATGATGAAAGAAAAGATTTTTTGATGCTTCCATTATGTATTCACTAATTAGAAACATATTTATAGCTGAGAATTGAAATGAGCTTGTGCTAGATGGGCGGTATAAGCCCAATAGCATGAACTCAGGTTACAAAAATAAAAATATGCCCTTGTAAGCATCCATTAAGCATTAATCTCAAATTCTACAAACTAGTAACACAACGTGGAACTTTTTTATGTAAGCCAAATAAAACATTGAAATCAGGATTCACCTCTTCTCTAACAGAAATGCAAAAGCGAACTGTGTGTCTGAGGCTGTTCTGGTTTGTATTCACATGCTCATGTAGTATTTTTCAAAGTTATCTGTAAGCGAATACTTGATGTCATTGTACTTCTCACCCTTAATAAAGATTTAATGGAAAACAAAACAAAAACGTAGTCCTGATGATGAACCCTAAGTGTGAAGTGTGGATGATGGTGCTGATAACAAAAATGCTCTTATAAATTGAGTGACCAGGGCACCTGGGTGGCTCAGTCGGTTGAGCGTCCTACTTGGGCTCAGGGCATGATCTCATGGTTTGTGAGTTCGCGCCCCACATCCAACTCTGTGCTGACAGCCCAGAGCCTGAAGCCTGCTTCGGATTCTGTGTCTCCAACTCCCTCTGCCCCTCCCCTGCTCACACTCTGTCTCTCTCTCTCAAAAATAAATAAACATTAACAAAAATTTTAAAAATAAATAAATGAATAAAATTGAGCGACCAAACATATACTTCATTATGCAAGCTGGGACATTTTGGGACGCGAACTGGGGTTGATAATTATAGCAAGAAATTGGCATAAATTAGGACTAATCACAAGTTGCAGTCAACCTATTCATAAACCAATATAAATGATGATAGGAAGCCAAGTAAACCAATTATATGTATATATTAGTTCCAGAATAATGGAACAGAGCCCAGGGAAAGAATTCCCTGATGTGAGACAATGAACAATTTTAAAATAATGTTTTTATTTGTTACTTGTATGAAAATAATGCATATTAATTGTATAAATTTTTTTAAATATGGAAACTATAAAAAAGAAAAACCATGGGTGATGCACTGAATACAATTTTAATGCATTTTTCCAGATATTTTTTGTGAATATGTACAATATTATATAAGTAATATAAGTAGAATTATATTTTAATACAATTATCTTTTTATTTTTTATTTTATCAACCTTTTCCCATTCCATTAAATATTTTCCCACGTGATTTTTATTGAATTGATAATAACTTATTCAGTTAGTATTTATTAGAGTCTACATAATACATTATATGAATGAACCATATTTTATTTAATGAGACATTATTGCTAGACATTTAGATTTTATTACTGTTTAGCTATTGTGAGACTCACATAAATATCTTTATATGCAAATCTTTGGTTTTCTTTCTCACAGTTTTCTTAGAACATATCCTAGAATTGAAAATCCTAGATCTGATCATATGTGTATTTGTAAGACTTGTGATATGCTTTGTCAAACTGAGTTCCAGAAAGAATATATCATTTTTTTTGTACAGTGCCTGAAATAGCCATCTTACCCCACACTTATCAACATTAAATATTATCCTTTAGAAAATCTTTGTGAGTTTGAAAGGCAAAAATATATGTTGTTTACTGATGTTGCTATGTCTCTTCAATTTGTGCTATTTTCACACCGGTGAAATATTGTCTGTTAAAACTAAATTTTAATATCTAGTTGAATTCCTCAACCTTTGTTACTTTGCTTTGAAAATTGGATGTAAGTCTTGGCCATTTATGATGCCAAATCAACTTCAAAACGTACACTTACTTAAACTTACAAACTAATTTGAAAAGGACTAGACAGATTTACAATATTGAATCTTGCCATTCAGGAGCATGGTTCACACCAATAATTTCTCAAGATGTCTTTTATTTTCCTTAGAAAGGTTTTATAGCTCACCTTACATATATCCGGCACATTCCTGTTCATTTGTAGGTTCTTTACAGTTTTATTATGATTGTGAATCAAATATATTTTTTGTTAATTTTCAGACTCATTTGTGCTGATATATATATATATGAGAATATATATATATATATATGAGAGAATATGTAGATGTATATATATGAGAATATATATATGAGAGAATATATATGTATATATATGAGAATATATATATGTATATATATGAGAATATATGTATATATATGTGAGAATATATATATGAGAATATATATATATATATATATATATATATATATATATATGAGAAAGAGAGAGGAGCCATGTTTTCTGGTCATCTACAAAAGTTGCCAAATTGTTTCCTAAAACTTTCTTAGGATGCTGTAGTAGATAATTTTCAGTAACATGAAAATTATAAAAGCAGGTTCTTCTGAGTCTTTATTGTTAAATTTCCTTTTAGGTGTTCTTCGATGGTTTTTCACAGGCCTCAGTTTTTTCCTTTATTTATCTTCAAGTAAGAAGTGATCCCTCCAGAATTAGCGTTCCCAAACGCAGGCCAGAGATACTTCCTCTTGGCACTCAAGCAATTCAAGCTGTCTTATGGGGGAGTGGCCACTAATTGGGTGTCTTCATCCAGGTGCACTGACCTCGTAGTTACGACGAATTACCCTCAATTTGTAAGAATTGTTTATTTTTAATCTTCCCTCTTTCTATGCCTTCCTCAGTATTTTAGTAAGAATTTGGCAGAGACACTTTCAAGAGATTTATAATCAGATAACGTTTTGGACAAAAAGTGAGAAATGGGCTGTTAAATGTTTCTCCTCAAATTCTCCCATATTCAAATAAATAGAACTTGACCCTCTCTTTGTCCAAAGAGTTCTGAGAGAAAAAAGTGGATACGTTAAAAGTTATGCTTCCAGTGAAGGGTTAATAAGAATTAAAAATACATAAAAGAAATATTAAACGAGACCATCTCATTCTGATTTACTTCCCATAAGCATATGAAATTTCCCCTTGTGGCTTTTTTCTTTGAAAATATTATAAATGTCCAATTTGCTCTAGTGAACATTTCGTTGAGATCTTTATTGAAAATTCCGCTTAAAATGCAGATATACTAATTAAGACACTGGTTTGTAGATGACAGAACCTCAAATTAACTTAGGCTAAAAAAGTAATGTATTGGAAGAAAATAGGTTGTTGTTTTGTTTTGTTTTGTTTTGTTTTGTTTTGTTTTGTTTTGTTTTACAAAGCTAATGAAGGGGTTTATTCATTAACCCACAGTAGGGACAAGGCTTCAGAACAACTGGAAGCAGAAATGTCTTTCTGTTTTTCATTGGTTTTTCTTTCCACATGTCCGGTTATTCTCAAGTTTCCCATTTTATACGTCCTATTATCAAAGAGAGACTAACTCACAACCCACATTGGAAATATTTTAGGGAAGGACTGCGGTCTGATCTGCGTCAGTTACTAAACTCTGGAACACTCGACTATTGAGTGTTACCGGTATTGAGCAGGTAACCATGTGTATTTGGGGAATCGTTCTAAGTGAAGCAGCTACACCAAGAAGGGAGTACTCTAGCAGTACTGTACCATGCCCTGGGGGCAAAGGCATCCCCACACTTTTGGTAATTAAATAGATTACCAGCTCGTAGTCTAATAGTAATGTCTTCCCTAGGCTGTTGAGTGCATTTATGAAATTATAAGACAAAGATCCTATGTTGGTACATTGTGTTTTGAATCTTTGAATCTGTTCTCAAGGTGTTAAGCAGAGGTGATCCCTAGAACATCAAATAGTTATTTTTCTTTTAAAATTAATATGACTATAGAACCTCACACGTAATTTTCTCAAGTACATGTTACAGAATGTTTTTTAAGAGGTTGTTATTATCCTATTTAATTTTAAGAAGTTATTTCCTTAATATATGTAGACCATTATGATCCAGTAACCCTCTAGTTTTAGAAATGTTGAGGAGTTATTTTCCTTTTCCTGTGTTTGTGTTTTTAGATAGTTTCTAAATCACAAAAATAACCTGTGATTTCAAACAATACCCTCAATCAGGCAGATTTTCAAAAGGAGAAATAATCCTGAAATATATAGAAGCAATGGGAATTGTAGCTAAAAAAAACTCATACATTCCACCCGCAAATTCACTGAGTTACTTGCAGTGACATTCTGTCTCTTGCACCCCGTGGTACCAAGAACAAAACACCAAATGATGACACAGCTGTCTCAGCTAGAAGGTACTCACAGTTTATAACTTTTGATTATTTCAATTCAATTCAATTTTGCCCATTCTTCTTACTAGCTACATGGAGGGCCTAGTAGACAGACAAATTTGAGTTATGTCTGCTTTTGTTGACGAATACATTTAAGGAAACAACATTTCAGATTTCAGAGGATTTGGTAGAAAAAAAAAACAATATGTAGGACAAAAATATAGGTATGACTATGTGTGGTGGGTTGAAAATAGCACCGGGCTTTAGTCCCAGCTCTACTCTAGATGTGTGACCTTGGGTAAGTTGCTTCCATTCTTTGAGCCTTAGTTTTCTCATGTATAAAGTAAAATTTGGAATAGATGATCTCTACTATGCTGGCAGCTGCTGTTTTGGTGAAATGCTTTATTTTAGTGCGTAAAGATACAGGTAGTTTAGAAACAATTGGATATTATCCCTGGCTAATTGTGCAGTTACATACGAGAGAAGCTTCAGGAAACTGAGTGATTTTTTCATTTTCATTTTTTCATATTCTTAGGGAAGATTTGGCTCATAACCCACAAAGACATTATGAAAATGACCCTATTCATTTTGTCTATGCCATGCACTTTTAAATAATGATTACTTTCTACTGTTTCATTATGTAGCTAGGAGATGTACTTTCAATTGCATGTTAACTCTTTCTTCTCGTGTAATAATTTTCTCTGTAACATTCCTGAACTATATTATGTGTACTTATGGAATAATAAAATTTTCACATATTACTTTTCTCACACAACTGTTTTAAATATCCTTCTTTCAGTGGAAATTCCCCCACAAAGATTTTTTAATGAGCCAAATGCAATCCTTATTTTTAAATCTGCAAAAGCCATTTCATGGGATATATCTAGTTCATTCTCATTACCCAGGGTTTCAAAAGAAAGAGCACCATAATGGGGCAACTCCTGTGGTGTGAGGCACTAGGCAATGAGGGACAAAAGATAAATCTCTTCCTAATAGACACATGAAATGGAATGCTTTCTATCCTGTGTGACTCTAGAAGGTGTGCTACAGTTTGAAGGTTAAGGGCAAAATCCTTTATGCAATCCGGTGATAGTTCAATTCATATATCTTGGCCCTGATTTGATTTGTTTCCAAGTTATACAAATAAGGCAGTTATAAAGTAAATTGTGTTCCACCATTCACAGTCCCTCTATGTTAACACTTGGCGCTTTATTATTTGAGCTGATTTTGTCCTTTAGCAGCTGGGCCCCAGTATGCACATACCTATTAGACCTCCCTAAGCCATGTCAGTTGTTCCTATTTGTATACCATGTTGTAAGTTACAAATCACTTTCCTATCTATCTCCGCAAATCTTCACAATGACTTTCTGAGACAGGCTGGACTAGGATTATCAGCCCTCTTCGATCATATTCATTCACATTTATGAAGTTAATTTTGGAAGGTATTTTACTTTTATAGACAGTTGAGGTTTTAAAATAATCTCTTAACTCCCTATTACATTAACTGCAACATAGGTACACATGTAATCAATATATATGTCCAATTCCAACACCTGAAACTCACTATGTCTAAAACCGGTTGACTCCCCACCCTTCCATCTCCTGCTTACCATCGACCTGATGTAGACCAAAGGTCATCATCAATCTCCTTTTAGGTGTTACTTCGTTTGTCACCATTTCTCTAATCTTCCAATCTAGAAGCCACTTTCTTTGACTTGCCCTCCTGAGCCAAATCAGTTACCTGGTTCTGTTGCAGCATTATCAGCAACAACCACTGTACATTTCCCCCCTTCTCCTTCACAGCCACTGCCATAATTCTATTGCAACAGCCTTCTGATTTGATTCCCAGTCTCCAGACTAGCTATTCTTCATTTTTCATCCTGCTAAAAATACACTTTTCTCAAAACATGGCTTAGAATCTGTTACATCTCTCATCACCACCTATCCCCATTGATGAGCAGTACAGATTAATGTTTTTAA
The DNA here is from genome assembly GCF_023721935.1 of Panthera uncia. NCBI lineage: Eukaryota > Metazoa > Chordata > Mammalia > Carnivora > Felidae > Panthera > Panthera uncia. The sequence continues at coordinate 111,476,192 of NC_064817.1, read as the reverse complement.
GTACAGTGGACTGAAATTTAAATTCCTTCTCAATGATTTAAATCTGGGTGTGCCTGAATCCAAAGCATGATTATAATACGCTGACTTTCTGACCTTCAGGGTGGGCAGGGAACATAAAATTGGGCATTCAGGTGATGAGCCGAGACCTAAGATTAAGGGACACTAGCTCTTCTTGTCTGAGCCTGGTAGACCTTGCAAACCCCCGTGAATCCCACAGTCTTATGTAGCCTGTGGCTGGGAGCTCTTGAAAGTCAAAATTAGAACTCTTGCTTTAACTGTAGTCATCATCTTGGTCTCTCGTGCCCTGCCTTGCCCACTTCCTTAGACTCAGCATGACAAATGTTGCCCAGTTAGCCTAGTAGAGAGGACGGTGTACAAAGGAGATTGCTCAGTGTTACTTACGGTTGTTCTTCGCCATCTTTGTTGAACCGCATGAAAAACTATCAGCATTGCTTGCCTAGAAATTGTGTGAAATAGTGGACGAATACCGGCTTTGGGTTCACACAAACCTAGGTAGGAGTTCTAGATCCTCCACTGGCTAGTTGTCTAATTCGGGGGCAGGTCATTTGACCTCCCTAAGCTTCGGTTTCCTTTTCCTAACTTGAAGTAGGTACATTAGTACCCACTAACTGGGAGACTGTGCAATGATAGAAATGCTGTCACGAATTAAAGAGCACTTTGAAATACCTTTACATTTCATTATCTAACTGTGCGGATATAGCTATGAGGTGCATTGTTTGTTCCTTTTGCAGTTAATACTTGGTACACACACGAATCTGTGGTTCCTTTGCCACAGTTCTAGGGTCACTTGAGCTCCACAGACCACTTGTTGCGGTGACAGGGGCTGCTAATTGGCTTCCATTATCCATTCTCATATCCTACTATGATCAGATAACCTTTAGCTGGCCATACAGCTAGCTGCCTTAATAATGATTTCACTCATTGGCCTCTCCTGCAACCATGAATGACCATGTCACCCAGTTACGACCAATGGGGTGTAAGCATAAGTGAGACGGGAAGCATCTGGGAATGCTGAGAAAGAAAATGCAGGACCTCTTCATTTACCATCCCTTTCCTGCTGACCGCAAAAACTGGGTCTGAAGCTGGAGCAGCCATTCTAGGTCATGAATTGGAGAAGTGCATCGAGAAAGATAGAGCAAAGATCCTGTGACCCAGAATCATGATAGTTGTGGAGCACCCATACTAGCCCGATCCACCGCGCTTTCTTTTTATGGGAAAGAAACCAATTATTCTATTTTTCTGTTCAAACAGCTGAACAATATTCTAATTAATGCAGTTGGAAACCACTGAAATAATGCACATACAAGAGCTGATCAGTGTTGGTGACTTCTTGTAATTGCTTAAGTCACTTCCTCCCTTTCTTGAGCTAACTTCCCTTGGGTTTGTCCTATTACCCTGTAGTACTGCTGGGTTACAGACTCATGAGCTTCTGTAAGATTGGAAGTCTCCCTTCCCTTAGGCAGCACATCCCATGCTATACTGGTTATTTTGACCTTCATGAACGGTTATACATAGCAGTTCTCTGAGATGGCATCTGAATTCTCTGAAGCTATAATATGCAGTACTTTTTATAAGAGGCACTTTTGATTATTACCTTCGCTGAAAGTAATAGGCAGGCAGATTTGTGGTGCTCTCTGTTTCCATGTGTATTCAAGATTGCATTGCTACTTCATAACGTTCCTCGTTATTCGCAAGCTGATTAGATAGAATGTTGAAACCAAATGGAAAATGACACAATTTATTACCTTTACAGAGCGTATTATAAAAATATTATAAACAATAAAAAATTCTTTGGAACTAATAGAACATAAAGCACTCTTTTTTTTCCTAGTGAAATTATAGGTGGAGTGGGATCCTATCTGGGTGGTAATGAAACATCCTGTTAGCTTTCAATTACAGTCCTGAACAGCAACTCTCTCCACCCCACTGTCTCTCAATCTCCTTCACCCCCCACACCCCCACACTCCCGCCCGACTGCCCCTCCTCTCCCTCTCTCTCTCTAATAGATATTATGACCAGGGGTTGAAACTAGAAGATAATCCAGTTGACTGAACATTAAATGCATTACATAATGATTGTATTCTCATATATTAATATGCACCACAAATGTACTAAACTATGTAGAAAGCCAAAATCATATCTGAACCAGAAAATTTAATTGTTGTAGGAAGAGGTGTATTAGGCCACAAACAATAAAATATCAGGCCACAATAAAATAAAATAAAGTTCTGTCACCTGTATAGTTAGTTTGAGGCATTTAATGCTGTTCACTGTCGCAATGAGTTCTTGAGAGGTTTTGTTCTTTCTTTATCAGAAATGAGGATATGAGGGGCCCCTGGGTGGCTCAGTCGGTTGAGCGGCCGACTTCGGCTCAGGTCACGATCTCGCGGTCTGTGAGTTTGAGCCCCGAGTCGGGCTCTGCGCTGACAGCTCAGAACCTGGAGCCTGTTTCGGATTCTGTGTCTCCATCTCTCACTGCCCCTCCCCTGCTAGTACTCTGTCTCTCTCTCTTTCTCTCAAATATAAATAAATATTTAAAAAAATAGAAATGAGGATATGTGCCGACAACCAAATACTTAAAGAAGTCTGGGCTTGATGTTCAGCTCTCCTAACTGCAACAGTGCATCACTGTGGCACGTCCAGTAGCTCGTTCAACATTCTAGAGACTGGAGAACATCAAGAGGATAAACTCTATGACAGGCATCTATTCATTCATATAGGGAGCACATCTGTTGACATCTCAACTGCTAATTAAGAAGTAAGGGACTCAGGCCTCATGCATAATTAAGACAAGCCGAATCGTCTTTTTTCTCTCTCCAAATACAGAACTCAAATGGAAACTGAAGGAAGGTTCTTTCACTAACCCAGTTGTGCTTTCCGTTTGCAGAGTCAGAGAAACAATTCTCAAAGCACAGGGTTACTTTCAGAGAAAGAGAGAGGAAGAAAGTTTTACAAGAAATGTTATTTGGCCATCACTGTAGGCAAACGCATGAATGATTTTACAGGCCATGCCGAGAGAAACGTGGACACTTGGCGGGCCTCACGGACCCAGTTGTTAATTAGGGTGTTGGCTGTGAGCTATTACTATAGGTTTCAGAGCCTGTACTGACCAGTCACAGCAGCGAACTTTAAGAGAAGGTCATTATCGTGCACATCATACAAATGTATTTAATTTGGGGCACCTGGGTGGCTCAGTGGGTTAAGCATCTGATTCTTGATCTCGACTCAGATCGTCATGTCAAGGTTCCTGAGACTGAGCCCCACGTTGGGCTCTGCACTGACAACACGGAGACTGCATGGGATTCTCTCTCTCCCTCTCTCTCTGCCCCTCCTCCACTTGCTCGCTGTCTCTCTGTCTCAAAATAAATAAGCCTCTCTCTCTCTCTCTATATATATATATATATATATATATATATATGACCTTGACTGTCTGCAAGGCTATGACTTATTTTTTAAAAACACACCTGGGGCTCCTGGGTGGCTCAGTTGGTTGGGCGTCCGACTTCGGCTCAGGTCATGATCTCTCAGTTTGTGAGTTCGAGCCCCACATCAGGCTCTGTGCTGACAGCTCAGAGCCTGGAGCCTGCTTCAGATTCTGTGTCTCCCTCTCTCTCTGCCCCTCCCCCACTCACACTCTGTCTCTCTCTCCTTCAAAAATAAATAAACATTAAAAAAAAAACCACACACACCTTTAAATGGTGGCACTGTTATAACCAGAGTTCTATTCACCTATGTGGTGGAAAATACTTCATGGCAATATGTTTTAGTGAAACAATCAAATTTCTTTATTTAGATTTTGGGGATGGAGAAAACTGCCATTCTGAAAAGTAGTAACAGAGACATACACTGTCACTGGAGAAAGAGTGTGATAAACCCATATTCTACAACAGTTCCTAATTAAGTTATACTTAATGTAAAAAGGAGAGAAGTCTTAGACTTTCTAGTGCAGTTGAAGTAGCTTGATTGTAGTGTGTGGAAGTGAATCTGTAGGCGTACCGATGCATTTGTGGGCAAGAAAAAGTGATTATATATTTTATTAAATTATAAGGTAATTTGATCTCTTATCTCAGGCTTGCTAATGCTCTAGTCAGTTTTTCCTCTTTTTTTTTTTTTTTTTTTGTCAGGAAATCCGATTTGTCAGGGACATAGATTTTTGTCTAGTTAAAGGTCAGGTGCCGAACAATTGCCAAACAATTGATTTGATTGCTGAGCCGTGGGGTCATTAAGTTGCCTGAAATAACCTTGTTGCAAATGTTCATCAGCGATGCAATCTGGGACTCTGTACTCAGGGCTTGCATGAGCACCTGTGGAAAATATTCAGTTGACTTTACCTTTGGAACTGTAAATATACACATATATATTTACATATATATACATACACACACACACACACACACACACACACATATATATATATATATACATATATATCGTCATAGGTGTGAATGCCACGGGAGTAGTTTTATATATGAAACTGCTTGTGATTGGAGAATATACAAATGTCCCCTTCCTTTCTAAGCCTTTCTGTGGCCTGAAATTCCAGTCTTGGGTTTTTTTCTTACATTTAAAACTGCAGCAACCTTGGGGAGTGAGAACATAAAGGTCTGGAATTCAAAGCGTTGCCCAGAAGGACTGGACCACATGCAGTGCCGCGGTCCCGACTTGTGAGCGCAACAGGAGTGCTGAGCGCCTGGAGGAAGACATTGAGAAAATGGGCAGGGAGGCCAAGGCCAAATTGTTCCTTCTTCAAAATTTTGCTAAGGACAGATTTTTCTGATCCTATACTACACAATCCAAAGGAACTTAAAGTGCATAAAAGGAAGGGCACTGGATGTGGAGTCTAGAGTCTTAGTCCCAGCTATGTTCGCCCACTGGCTGTGCCCTAATACAAGTCAGTGAACTCCTATGAGAAAACTCGGCTTCCTCAGATAAAATACGGTAATTTAAGCCAATGCTCTCAGAGCTCCAGAATTCTACATTTTATGTTTTAGATGGCTGGACTTTGGTCCGGTATCCAGTGAAGGGCATGACATCTAGCAAACTGATGAGTTATGTTCCCTTTTCGTTTCTTTTTTAAGTTTATTTATTTTGAGAGGGAGAAAGAGAGAGAGCAGGAGAAAGGCACAGAGACAGAGGGAGAGGGAGAGAGAGAATTCCAGGCTACACACCGTCAAAGCAGAGCCCGAAGCAGGGCTCGAACCCACAGCATAAGATCATGACCTGAGCCCAAATTAAGAATGGGACTCTTAACCAACTAAGTCACCCAAGAACCCCATTATATTCCCTTTTCAACTACTATTGTCCAGATTAAGTGTTTAGTATATGTGCTGCCGAAGCGAGCACAAGTGTTTAAAACCATAGAGTCTTCTTGGTTATTGTTGAGGACAAATTTCAAGTCATGTTTCTATTTTGGGCTTTTGGAAAGGGTGTCGTATTTCTACGTGTGTCATAGCGGAAGGGATATTTAGTTTCAATTTTGTCACTAAGCTTCAAAAAATTCTACTTTACTCCTTCAGGCTTTGTTTCATTATTTCTAATGCTTTTTTAAAATTGTTTGTTTGTTTGTTTGTTTGTTTGATTGTTCGTTTAGAGAGAATCTCAAGCAGGCTCCATGCTGTCAGCACGGAGCCTGAGATCTTGACCTGAGCCACCCAGGCGCCCCTCGAATACTTTTTTTAAGCTACTCTGTGGTATCTTTTCCTAGTTGCTCTACATATCAGTCCATTATAGATGTATACATTTTGGCTTTTACATCTTGTTCAGCAAAAGCCCAAATCTAATAATTCTAGATCGCCGTCACATAGTAATTATTTAAAAGAACAGCTTTTTGTAGTTGCTGAAGTATTTCTGAGGTAGCCAGGTTTGCCGGCTCCCTAAGTGCCATTCATAAACTACTTATAAGGGTTTATAGCCCATGAGTGTGAGTATCCTCATGTTCGATAGTTTAAGTGCCCACATTATAGCATTTTGGTGACTTAGTCGTTTCCCTGTGAGTCAACCATTTCAGGCTTCTGTGCTCCTGTTCTTCCAGTTTCCATGCCCAGAGAATGTTTTATATAGATGATAGAAAGAGGTAGATAGACATAGATGATATAGATATGATATAGATACAGATATAGATATAGATATAGACGATATAGATATCGATGTAGAGATAGAGACAGGATAGGTAGTAAGATGACTCACATATGGGGAAACTTGAAAAACATCGGTCTTAATTTGGATCAACTTAATGCCATTTTACAAAAGTTTTCTGAGTATGTACTATGTACCTTACCCTGTTAGTCTGAGGTAAAAGATTGCTTTTGACCTCAGGGAGATCCCAGTCTAGAAGATATTACAGTCTTTCATCTTTCCATTCTTGTATAGATTAATTTTAAAGGGAAAACTATTATGTTTGTGAACTTTCCCAACAAATCTATATTCCCCTGGATGTATATCATGACCTTGCATTTATGCTAGGCTGTTGTGGGGGAAAAAAAGAGCTGATGCCACTTTCTGGAATCTTGTGTGATTGTCACTTGTCAAGCAGTTTCACACAGAACCACGTCTCAAAAGAACCCCACTTTTTCCTTTCGGTGATGAGCATGGACTGATTGTTCAGTTGACTGTTAAAGTGAATGAAGACCTCACACCTCCTGGTTTTCAGGTATCCTTACAGTTTCATTTATTGGTAGGTATGCTTGTTGTAACTTGAATCAAATCTGGGACATTCTGCTTCTAGTTCATGTTAACTACAATCATATACTGCTTCTTTATGTCATTCACAAATATAAATTTTGTCTATAGAATTTATGGAAACATTCGCAATAGGGGGGATCTATGGTTAGATAAGCAATACAAGTTAGATAAGTAATACAAGTGAGGGAGGTACAGAGAAAGAGAGAGAGAGAGGATCCCAAGCAGGCTCCTCACTGTCAGCACAGAGCCCGACGTGGGGCTCAAACTGTCAACCGTGAGATCATGACCTGAGCCGAAATCAAGAGTTAGAAGCTTAACCGACTGAGCCACCCAGGTGCCCCTCTAAAAAATGTTTTTAAAATTCAAGTTTATCATTGATGATGTACCATTTGGACAACTGTTTTTATGAAATATTGCACACAGTAAAAAGTGTGTACTATATTTGTACATAAGATATAAAGAATAAAAGGTAACGACTGTCTGTGCACTATCTGTCCTAAAGGGAACCACTATCCTAAATGATATTTTTAATAAAAATTGTATATATTAAAGTATGCAGAATGATTTTTTTAAAGTTGTATTTATTATTGAGAGACAGAGAGAGACAGAGCATGAGCATGGGAGGAGCAGAGAGAGAGGGAGACACAGAATCCGAAGCAGGCTCCAGGCTCCGAGCTGTCAGCACAGACCCCGATGTGGGGCTCGAACTCACGAACTGACAGATCATGACCTGGGCCTAAGTCGGTCGCCCAACCGACTAAGCCACCCAGGCACCCCCAGAATGGTGTTTTGATAAACATATAAATAGTGAAATTATTGCTGTAGTCAATCTAATTAACATATGCATTTTCTCACCCTATATATATGTTTTGTTAAATATTATGTAGTTAAATTTTGCCTGATCTTGAAGTCTGATATATATTTGCTTGGTTTTACCTTTTTTCACTCAATATTCCATTTAGCAGTACACTTTGTGTGAGTGAAAAAATGAGCCTTTCTTGTTTTAATCCACTGAGATTTTGAAGTTGTATATTATCACAGCATAACCCAGCATATACTGACTAATAAATATTGTCACTTCCATTTTATTAAGAGCACAAAAGGAAGAGAGCATAGGTGAAGGAAAATGAACTTAAGGCTGCATTGCCTAAATAATTGTCTTTATACTTGTTAATTATAGTGATGTAACTCAACCAAGTTTAACATTGATTCTCATATAAATACCTGGTGTCAGATTTACAATGGAAACTTCTTTGACTAATGGAAGGGTATACCTATAGCAACTCATGAAAAAGATATTCTAAAACTGAAGTGAGACTGGATTAGACCACTGAAAAAAAAATAGCTTTTAACACCATCAACCCGCAATCTTTTTTTTTTTAATTTTTTTTTAACGTTTATTTATTTTTGAGACAGAGAGAGACAGAGCATGAACGGGGGAGGGTCAGAGAGAGAGGGAGACACAGAATCTGAAACAGGCTCCAGGCTCTGAGCAGTCAGCACAGAGCCCGACGCGGGGCTCGAACTCACATACCGCGAGATGGTGACCTGAGCCGAAGTCGGACGCTCAACCGACTGAGCCACCCAGGCGCCCCAAGGCAATCTTTTGAGGCATTTGGACAGGATGGCTATTCCAGTGCAGGTACCATCTAATATTCTTTCTGTTTCAGTTGGCTACCCTGAATTACTGATCTAAACCATCCTGGAGGATCTGTCATAAGGCTAGGTCTTCTGGCTTCATAAACCATTTCTTTTATTATATGAGTACTCTAGAGAAATCTGACGGCCACTTCATTTTGTCTCTGATACTGAAGTAGAACACACTGAGGCCATATGATGGCATCTGGTCTATGAAAAGCAAAAATAAGTCAAATTAAAAAAAACTAATTTAATTTAAAAAAAATTTTTTTTAAATTGGGAGGATTTCCAAAAACTGTGGCTTACAAGAGTAATATTGAAAGGGGTTCTCTGGGTGTTGTATGTAAGCCAATTTGACAATAAATGATATTAAAAAATAAAAATTAAATGAAAAATTAAAAAAAAAAAGAAAGTACTTTTTAAAGCACATACCACAAAAGAAGAAAAAATCAAAAAAATTAACAGATTACTCGTTGCCGGGGGTTAAGGAAGGGGTAGAGTTGGATAAAAATCAATGTGGCTATTTAAAAAAGCAACATAAGGAGTGCCTGCGTGGCTCAGTCAGTTAGGCATTTGACTTTGGCTCAGGTCATGATCTTATGGTCTGTGAGTTTGAGCCCTGCGTCGGGCTCTGTACTGACAGCTTAGAGCCTGGACCCTGCTTCAGAATCTGTCTCCCTCTGTCTTCATCTTCCCCTGCAAATGTTCTGCTTCTCTCCCTCTCAAAAATAAACTCTAAAAAAAAAAGCAACATAAGAAGTCTTTGTGGTAATAGAAATGTTTTGTTATATGACTATATCAATGTCAATATCCTTGTTTATGATATCATACTGTAGTTTGCAAGATTTTACCATTGGGGAAATTGGGTAAAGAGTATACGGGATCTCTGTATTATTTCTTAAAATTTCGTGTGCATCTACAATTATTGCAAAATAAAAAGTTTAATTTTAAAAAAGACAAGCAGCAGAAAGGGAGAATACATTTGCAAAAATATGTATCTGATAAAGACTTGTACCCAGAATACACAAAACTTTTACACCTTAATGCAAATAAACAATCCTATCAAAAAATGGGCAAAAGGTTTGAATAGACATTTTACCAAGGAAGAAATTAACAAATAAAAATCCAATAAAACACTTCTATATACTCTATATATCTATATATACAGGAAGACTATAATAAAAAAGACAGACAGTAACAAGTGTTACAGAAATTGGAAACCATATACATTCTTGGTGGGAATAAAATTGCACAGCTCCTTTGAAAAAATATTTGGCAGTTTCTCAAAAAATTGAACGCAGTATTACCATATGACCCAGGAATTTTACTGTAAGCATATACCCAATAAAATTGAAAATATTTTGGGTCCACACCCAAAAAGACTTGTTAACAAATTTTAATAGTATAATTAATTATTCATAATAATCAAAGGTTATAAACAACTTAAATGTTCCTCAACTTACAGATGAATAAATTAAATGTGGTGGATCCATTCAATGGAATATGATTCAGTGATAAAAAGAAATGAGATTCCTCAAAAAATTAAAAATAGAACTACCCTACAACCCAGCAATTGCACTACTATATATTTATCCAAGGGATACAGGTATGGTGTTTTGAAGGGACACATGCACCCCAATGTTTATAGCAGCACTATCGACAATAGCCCAAGTATGGAAAGAGCCCAAATGTCCATCAATGGATGAATGGATAAAGAAGATGTGGTATATATATACAATGGAGTATTAGCAACCAAAAAGAATGAAATCTTGCCATTTGCAACTACATGGATAGAACTAGAGGGTATTATGCTAAGCGAAATTAGTCAGTCAGAGAAAGACAAATATCATATGACTTCACTCGTAGGAGGACCTTAAGAGACAAAACAGATGAACATAAGGGAAGGGAAGCAAAAATAACATAAAAACAGGCAGGGGGACAAAAACATAAGAGACTCTTAAATGTGGAGAACAAACAGAGGGTTGCTGGAGGGGTTGTGGGAGGGGGGTGGGCTAAATGGGTCAGGGGCATTAAGGAATCTACTCCTGAAATCATTGTTGCACTATATGCTAACTAACTTGGATGTAAATTTAAAAATGAAAACAAAAAGAACAAAACAAACAAACAAACAAAAAACAGCCACATCTTAAACTCACCAAGTTATGCACATTAAATATGTATAGCTTTTTGTATGTCAATCATTCTTCAATAGGGTGGTTTAAAGACAAACAAACAAACAAATAAATAAAAATTTAAAGTTTAAAAAAAGAAATTAATACATGCTACATCTCAAAAACATTTTGCTTAGTGAAAGAAGCCAGACATAGAGACCACATATTTTGTTATTCCATTTATATGAAATATCCAAAAAAGCAAAGTTATAAAGATAGAAAGGAGGCTAGCGGTTGCCTGGTATGTTAGTGGTGGATAACAGGATTCACAGTAAATGTGCATGAAGTTTTTTATCGAGGTTATGAAAATGTAAACCTGATTCACGGTGATGGTTTTAGCAGTTATGCCAAACTTAATAAATTTTCCCAAAAATGTCATTGAATTATACATGCAACGGGAGAGTTTTATGATATGCAAAATATGCCTCCCTAAAACAGTTTCAAAACAACCACAAAAGAATTCTGTATGTTGATTATCTATCACAGGTTACTGGGTAGTGTAGTTTTTACTCTTGAGAATACCAATTACTTGGGAATTTTCTTTCTCTTGATTGTTCTTTCCATTGAAGTCTACTGGGAACTCAAATCAGATGCAGAATTTTTAGTGTAACTGGTATCTTGAGAATCGTTAGATGATGGGCTATCATTGCTCACTTTTGTGTAAGTGATGAAATCAAAGTAAGAATATGTCTTTTCTTCCCAGTTCAACTCAAACTCTATGTTGTTTTAATTCCATATCAGAATGATTGAGTAATATTCTTTCTGAGATGCATTTACCAGGTACAGTGTTGACATTATTTGAGCAATCTTTTGCAGGAAATCTGCAGAACATGAGAAAAGCAATTATCTCTATCTAGATAGTTCCAAAGTCCTTTTATAGATGTTACTTAAGTATTTGGGTCACTGCACACATCCATCAAAAATGACTTTATTTTCTGGATGTAGCTATGATTGTCACTTAAAAATATAACCTATGAAAGGAATTCATAGTGACAGAAGTACATTATGCAGATAACTTCCAAACATTCTAATATTTGTCATTTAATGAAATGTGTCCATTCCTGCAAAGTCAGCTATGAGCTGTGTATGTGTATGTGCATATACGGACTGGAAAGAGACAAATGAAATCATCTTTATTCATAATCAAGCTAATTGTGTAGAAAAATTCCAGTAAATCTGGAAAAAAAAACCTGTGGAGGAAATAAGTGAATTTAGCACGATTGCGTGGTATACGATCAACACGCAAACCTATTTCCATGTACTGGCAATGAACAATTGGAAACTGAAATTTAAAACAAAATTCAATTCACAATCACCCAAACAACATGAAATATTTATGGGTAAATCTAACACTCCATGAAGAAGATTGTTTTAAAAATTAATAGACTTTATTTTTTAAAGTAATTTTAGATTTACAGAAAAACTGAATAGAAAGCACAGGGATCCTTCCCTGCCCACACAGCTTCCGCTACTGTAAACATCTTGCATTATTATGCCAAATTTTTTCAATTGATGAACCAATATGAAACCATTATTATTAAAAAATCCATAGCTTACATTATGATAAGCTTACTCTTTGTGTTGCTCATTTTATGGGTCTTGAGAAATCCATAATGTCATGCATCCACCATGGCTATCATACTGAATAGTTTCACTGCCCTAAAAAATCTCCCGTGCTCCACCTATTCATCCCTCCCTCCATCAACCCGAATCCCTGGTTGCCACAGATCTTGTTACCATCTCTATAGTTTTGTCTTTCCTAGAATATCATATAGTTGGAATCTTACGGTACGTACCCTTTACAGACTGGCTCCTTTCATTTAGAAATACGGGTATAAGTTTCCTCCATGTGTTTTTGAGACTTAATAGCTGAAAGTTTGTGTCTGTTATAGGGACAATTTGAACATCAAAATGATGATGATTGAACTTAAGAAGAGACTGATGATTTCTTTTTTCTTTTTTTTTTTTTTTGTGGGGGGAGCTGGGTACAGTATACTTTGTTGATGGTACCTGATAGGTAGGGTTCCCCAAGCCCTTCCCCTTCTTCAGGGGGTTTTGGATGGAAACTGTGTAGAAGCAGGGAGATTTTCAGTGTGTTTGGGGCAAGGACTCCCCAGCAGCTGAGGGCCTCTCCCTCTTGCTGTTGCTGTGACTGGTGGTCCAGAGAGCTCTTACTCCTTGGAGGCCATGTGGACCATAAGGTCCACCACCCAGTTGCTATGGCCAAATTCATTGTCATAACAGGAAATGAGCTTGACAAAATCATTGAGAGCAATGCTAGCCCCAGCATCAAAGGTGGAAAAGTAGATGTCACTGTTAAAGTGACAAGAAACAACCTCTTCCCCGGTGTAGCCAGGATGCCCCTGCTTCACCACCTTCTTGATGTCATCAAGTGTTTGGCAGCTTTCTCCGGGCAGCACGTCAGATCCACAATGGACATGTTGGGGATGGGGATACGGAAGATCACGCCAGGGAGCTTCTCATTCAGCTCCAGGATGACCTTGCCCACAGCCTTGGCAGTGCCAGTAAAAGCAGGGATGATGTTCTGGGCAGCCCCTCGGCCATCACGCCACAGCTTCCCAAAGGGGCCGTCCACGGTCTTCTGGGTAGCAGTGGTGGCATGGACTGTGGTCATGAGTCTCTTCACGATGCAGAAGTTGTCATGGATGACGTTGCCCAGAGGGGCCAAGCAGTTGGTGGTGCAGGAGGCATTGCTGGCAATCTTGAGGGAGTCGTCATACTACTCATGGTTCAAACCCATCACAAACGTGGAGGCATCAGCACAGGGGGCAGAGATGATGACCCTCTTGGCCCCAACCTTCGAGTGAGCCCCGGACTTCTCCATGATGGTCAAGACCTCAGTGGACTCCACAACATACTCAGCACCATCACCCCATCTGATGTTGGCGGGTCCTCACTCCTGAAAGATGGAGATGGGCTTTCCATCAATGACAAGTTTCTTGTTCTCAGCTTTGACTGTGTCGTGGAATTTGCCATGGGTGGAATCATACTGGAACATGTAAGACCCCATAGTTGAGGTCAACGAAGGGGTCATTGATGGTGACAATATCCACTTTCCCAGAATTAAAAGCAGCCCCAGTGACCAGATGCCCAATATCGCCAAATCCGTTTATTCCGACCTTCACCATCGTGTCTCCAGGATGCGGCTGGCACCGCACCAGGAGATGTGGCTCTCTGTCGGACAGGGAGAAGAAGAGAGCCGAGACAGATAATTCCCAATAGCATGCAGTTACCAGAATTTTATTTCGTTCTCTTGGTAAATAGATGATCTACCTGAGGAAATCAATAGGTCTTCTGTCTCTGCCATCTCAGAATGAAGAGAATCACTCCATGTGTCCTCTTCATGAACCTATATTCTCTCAATATTTTCTACCTCTGTCAGCTTCCTGACACGTCTATTTGTGCATTTTTTGAACAATCCATTTGTGATTAATTTCCTTATTTCCTATCTAGAGCCAACTTTGCTTTATTTCACACAAGCTTGTGTGAATCTTTGAAAAATAAACTCACGATATAAATATATTGGCCTGAATTATTGATAAGTCATGCAAAGTTATTGTGCTTTGCTGTAATCTGGAACACTTGCATGAAATAGCAAAATAAAAAAAGTTCAGTTTTCACATATTCTTTTGATGCCTTATATATCTAAATACACAAAACATGGCCCAGCCATCAGTTTATTTAGCTACGTATTTCTTTCATATGCAGTGTGCTTCAGCTATATGGAGTTAAAAATTGATGCCATTATTTTGAGTTCTATATAAATTTCTTTTTGATGTTTGCATCTTACCAATTGCACCAAATAATTTTGTTTTGGGGACCACAAACCATTTCTGTCAGCCATGTTCCACCCATTGTTTTAGAAATTCGTTGGGGCGCCTGGGTGGCTCAGTCGGTTGAGCGTCCGGCTTCGGCTCAGGTCACGATCTCGCGGTCCGTGAGTTCCAGCCCCGCGTCGGGCTCTGTGCTAACTGCTCAGAGCCTGGAGCCTGTTTCACATGCTGTGTCTCCCTCTCTCTCTGACCCTCCCCCGTTCATGCTCTGTCTCTCTCTGTCTCAAAAATAAATAAACGGTAAAAAAAAAAAAAATTAAAAAAAAAAGAAATCCCATCTAAATTCCATTTAGATTTCCATTGTTTTAGAAATCTGCTTTACATGTTCATTTTACTTTTAATTATAGACCGTTCACTTGCCTTATACTTAATACAAAGGTTGAAAGTATCTCATCTTTCACAGCTTTCTCCTTTGAAGAACTCTTATATTCTTAAATGTCAATTAAAACGTAATAAAACACTTTCAATTCACACTGCACTGCAGTTTTTAGCACATGATTGTTTTCAATGTCCCCGATTTGGGATAAAAATAGTTTGGGTGTTGTGTTTTCTTCATTTCTAGCTTGAAGTACCAGAGTATATTGAAAACATGTGTCGTATTGTGAGTAGCTCGTGTCACTTCTCCACACAGTACTAGAAATCAGTTTTGATTTGACATTTACGTTAAATCATTTTCATACTGCTAGTAAAGATGTAGTTCCATGTACAGGTACAAAGTACAATGTAACATATAGATCAATATGAAATATAATCCTTGCCTTCTAAGAGCTTATGGTCTAATTAAAGAGATAAACCAGATGTGCACGTGTATGCGTATAGACACTCGCGGAGTCAAGTAGCAAAACGAAGCATGATAACCAGTGGCAAAGCATAGAACTTGAAGTTGAAGAGCTGAAGTTTGATATGTGGATCTGCCTGTTGCTGTGTGACCCTGAGCAAGTTACTCAACCTTGCCAAGTTCCAGTTGGTTCATCTTAAAAACAGGAGTAATAAATGCACAGTGATAATGTGAAGATTATACTGAATAACATGTATGAAAGTCTATGGGGTCTCATACCCAAATCCATAAAGCTCCTTTGTTCTACTCGAATGTAGCACTAGGGCAATGACTACAGCCATCGCTTGGACCTCCAGTTCAAATACTCTTGCACAGTACTCAAAAGGCACTCTGCTATTCGGGAAAGAATAGCAGCGTCAGACCTACTGGATTTTGAATAATAGCTTGAGCTATTCGTGGTTGTATGACATTGCACAAGTGACTTAACCCATCTAATTCTTAATTTCATCATTTTCAATGGGGATATTATTATCCACTTACTAAGGAGTTATTGGGAAGATTAAAATAATAATATTATTAAGTTAATACCTAATGCCCAATAGATAATGAAACATGTATTTACTAAAGTGGACAATTTTTTCAGCCCTTTACAAAGACCACAGGAAGTTCAGCTGAGAAGAGTGAAACCTATACTCTGAAAAAAATTATGAAGTATTCATGAGTTTGTCTGTCTATGGTAGAGTTATGTGCAATTACAAATTGGTCTATAGAGAATCACAAGAATGCAAAAGCGTAACTAGGGTGCTCTAAGTTATAAATGGGACTGTATCTGTTTGGGTATGAGGCCCTGTATACTTTCATATACATTATTCAATATAACCTTCACAATATCACTGTGCATTATGACTCCTGTTTTTAACATGGGACCAAAGGGTGCCCTTTTATTGGTAGTCAACCATCCCTACTTATTCGGGATGAGAGGGTGTGCATAGAGTGGTACTTGTCCCTATCCAAAGTTTATCGTCCCATCATACTGGCAGCTACCGTGGCAGGTGAACTGACGGGGGAAGAGAAAATCACCTGTGAAAAGGAGCCCTTTAATGGGCCTTTTTGTCCACTCCCAAATCAAGGTGTTCCCTGTAATCTGTTCTGAAGAAAATTTAAAAGTCAATGGCCTCTTGTAATTCTGATTTATTACTTGGTCATTTTGAGCTGAATTCTAATCATTCGCTACTGTTTGTATGTATATCTTTCCTTCTGCTGTTTACAGAGTATAAATATGTCTAAATCTTCTTTCATGTGAGAAAACGGACAAAATACTGATGACTAAAGTTGTACTCTATCTGTTATGTAAGGCCTTTGACAGGTACTTGCTAGTGAAAGAGAAAGGCAGAGCCGAGCACTCTATTGGACTTATTAGTGTTAGAGTTGCCACGGTTTCAATTTGATCGCTATTTATTGAGCAGTCAAAATGTGTTAGGCAGCATAAAGAACACATCGAAACCATGATCTGGATATTAAGGATTTTATACCCTAAAAAAGGAAGTCCATTAACTCAACTACAGAATGTATCCATTTCTGTAATCACTTGTGAAATCTTGATTGGGGAACTCATTTAGCTAGCCTTATACTTAGAGGATATTTTTACATCTTTCCAGTTAAAAATTGTGTTGCTTCAAATAACATTTTAAGATACTGTAATGTGATAGTGCTCACGTAGATGAAATTATTCCTCGTCAATTATAAGTTAATTAACAAATATCTCATCAAGTGCAAAAAAACTCGGCAGATACAGAAGACCCTGAGCAAGCTGACTCGTCAAAGAATAAAGCCATATTCATTTGGGTTAGTTTTAGGAAAGCAATCATATAAGGAGAATGGATGCTCTCAGAATAACAAAGCAGTTGCTCAGTGGGAAATTGAAGGAAGAGAGGTAAATTTGAGGTTAGCAGGACAAAGAGTTACGGTTACACTGCAGTTCGAGCCATAGAAGTGTGACAGGTCGGCCATTTCTCACTCTACCAATCCCTACTGAGCACCCATAGTGTCCTAGGCGTCCTGCAAAGAACCAGGGATATAATGATGAAAACAGATATAGTTTTTGCCTTTTGAGATATTTGCAGTCTAGCTACACAGACAGAGAAATGTAATTTTCATTGGTTCAACAAATATTTATTGAGTGCTCTCTTTAGGCCAGACACTGTTCCTGTTCCTGGGGCTGGAGAGACAGAGTGAAGGAAGGAGACAAACATTCTGTCCCTGTAACCATATTACAATTGGGATAGAGTGATGGCAAATGAGTCTGTGTGTGTGTGTGTGTGTGTGTGTGTGTGTGTGTGTGTAGACATGTATATGTCTATCTCTGTATCTATATAGATATATCTGTGTCTACCTCTACATCTCTACTCAGATAGTGACAGATGCTATGGAGGACTATAAAGCATCGAAAAGGATGCTAGGTGGGAAAGGAAGGTATGGGGAAACCTCACTAGTAAGGCGATATTTCAGTAGAGACCTAATGCCATGAAGGAGTTAGCCATGTAGATATGGGTATGGGGTGGAACAGCATTCCAGAAGGAATGGAAAGCTCATTAAGAGCATGGGTGCTTAGCATAGTATGCAGATGGAGGAGAGTTGCTGGGTCTGGCTGGAGCATTCTGCAGCACGGTTAGGATTTGTAGATGCCAACATTTCTGAATCAATTAACTCTATCACATTTCACCCTTACTCATTAATCCAGGATCTCAGTTTCCTTGGTCTGTGCCCTCCCTGTCTTCCTCTGTCACCTCAGCACCTGGTTATATGATTTAGCCTCTCCTGGCTTGCGGCATTGACTTTCTTCTGGTCCCATTTGGAATGTCCTCCTTAATTGGTGTGTTCCAGAGGATGTTTGGTTTAATGACCCTTCACGGCCTCTAGCCCCTCTCTACCCACCCACCAGCCTTGCTAAAGGGTCTCAGATAATATTTGCCTCAAGTGTATTGTGGGATCCAAAGGAGACAATATATGAGTTAGCACTTTATAAGCTGTTAAGTGTTTTATATTTGTAATGAAATCTTTAGTTTCAAGGCCATGAGTTCCCTAACAAAAAGATTGCACTAACAGTAATGTCATCTTACAATACCAAAGATAGTAAAAGCAGGGAACAGGGGAAAGAGCAGCTAAGCAGGAGGTCTATCTCTGTCAAGGGCAAGATGAATCACCAGCAAGAAATAGAGTGGCCTTTGGAAGAGTCAGGGCAGCTGGGTTGGGTCCTTCCCATCAGTCTGGGAGAGAGGGCTACATAACTCACCTTCCTCTCTGCCCCTCTATTTCAAACAATTTATAGATTCTTCTTTATTTTTCCTCATGCCAGCTGTTTTTCTTCTTCATTTTTCCCCATGCTAGATTTTTTTTTCTCCTATTTTTCTCAGGACTTTGTATCTTTGGGTTTCTCCCCATGTATCACTCTCTTCCTTCCTCTGCTTTATTATTGTTTTCTAGTCTTTGCTCCTTAACCACGACTGGATTTTGCAATGGTCCCTGGGAAAGTTGCTCTAGAAGCTTGCAGTACAGGTGACATCAGGAGTCAACATGACCACTTGGCCTGCTCTGAGAAGACTATTGCTACAGTGAGGTGATTCGTTGAGAGAGGGGAGCATGTTAACAACAGTGAACGGAGTGATGCATAAGCAGTTTGTAAGTCTGGGTCAACTTTGGCAAGTCTCTAGCCTCATGTAGGTCTCAGTTTCCCCCAAATATACTATACTATATACTATTGTATATATTGTGTAAAGTTGCTGAACTAGATAAATCTAAGAGTTCTGGTATGCTGGATTCTGAAAATACTATGTCAGTGTGAAACACAAAAAGAATTGCTGTTTGGGTTTAGCAATAGAGAACAGGAAGACTGGAGCTGGTAACAGCGCCATTGGAATCATGTAGCCCGCTTGTTTCCTGGCACATTGCATCAGGCTACAAGCCGCAGGGTCTCTAATAAATGCCTGAAAATACAGACTGTAGACCCTGCTTCCCCAGAAAACTTACAACTATGCCCTGCATATAGCATCTGCCCACTGAAAATAACTGAACATATTATGGGCTGACAAACTTTGAATCAACCCTCTTTGTTTCTGAAAGATGGGATTGGCAGATTGCCTGGGATGTGATAAAAGGCAGTAGAGCAACATTGGAGGAAGCCCCTAGAAAGAGTTCTTACAGAAGGGAAGTGATGAAGTCAATAAAGCTTTCAGGTCGCTAAACTAAATGGTCTGAGAGCTCTACAGTCCTCTAAGCCCTACATTGGTCAGAATCAAGGGACCTAGGCTTCTGAAGCAAACGATTTTTTAGCCACAAGACTAAAACCAAAATCTAGAAAATTTGGAATTGCTTTTGTGACATTAGAAAAGTCCTCTTTCTGACTTAATTTCCCTAATACCCACTTTGATTACCGTGTGTTCGGGAAGTTATGAGGAATAAGCCGTGTAGGAGTATATGCAGCAATGGTTAAGTTTAACACTGAATTATGACCAGGAAGTCTGAGTTCAGGGAATGTGTGAATTCGTAGAACTGATCGCAAGTATCCTCCCTACCCCTAAATCCACGTTCTTGGTGCAGGTAAGCCAGAAAATCGCCATCTTTCCAAACCCAAACTCCCAACATCCCTGCATCTGTATCCACACTCCTTTACGTTCCTCCCGTTACGCTGTGGAAGCAGCACCTCCTTTGCTATCCAAGGCCAACCCCACAACTGTGCTTCTGGTGTCATCTCTTCACCTTCTTCAGGTCATCAGTCCGGCGACGGGTGTTCCCTTCTCTTTCCTGCATCGAGCATTTCCTTCTCTACTGTGTCATTCCCATCAGAAACTAGACCAAGAAAATAGGGGAAGGGGGTTAAGAGGTACAAACTTGCGATTGTAAAATAAGTAAGTCACGGGGATGAAAGGTACAGCACAGGATACATAGTCAATAATATTGTTAATAGCTTTGTATGGTGACAGATGGTCACTACACTTCTGGTGAGCATTTCATAATGTATAGAATTGTTGAGTCACTCTGTTGTGCACCTGAAACTAATATGATAATTGTATTGTCAACTATACTTCAATTAAGAATAAAAATAAAATTTTAAGCCTCTAGCGTCTCTTATGTCAAAGGCAAGAATAAACATTTGTCTTACCCTTTATCACCTTCTAGTTACAGCCCCATTTCTCAGTTCCTTTTCTCACAGAGCAATACTTTTTGAAGATACATCTCTTCATTCTCGAATCCTTCAATTCCCTTTTAGAAGGCTCATTTCATTCTTCTTACAACGTCTTTACTTTCTCCTGGCTTCCAAGATGCCACATTCTCCTGTTTATTTCCTCTTATTACTGGGAACCCTGTCTCAGTCTCCTTTGATTGTCTGCTTGCTTCTTCTCTGCACTAGCTGAATACTGGAGTACAGGTCTCCCTCACTATCCAAAAGTAGAGCGTTCTTAGGAAACCTTTCCTAGGCCGAAGTGACGTGAAGTGAAGAAGCAATTACCATTTTTTGTTAATATATGAAATTTATTGTCAAATTGGTTTCCATGCAACACCCAGTGCTCATCCCAAAAGATGCCCTCTTCAATACCCATCACCCACCCTCCCCTCCCTCCCACCCCCCATCAACCCTCAGCAATTACCATTAATTTATGTGGAAAAATTTTTGAGTGTTCCCAGACCCCCCAAAATTGCCTCTCTTAGGCCTTTCCGATCCCTTAGGACACCTCTTGTTAACAGATGCGCAAAACAATTTGGGAAAAAGCACAGGTGCCCACAGACACAGTTCGAACTATGGTGCCTTGATGCTGAGATCCTGGGTTAGCTCCCGGAGAAGGGGCCAGGTGGCACCTCGGTGGCAGCTGTGCCCGTGTGCGCCCTGCCTGCACAACAAGCGGCACGCTCTTTTCACCTTTCACCTTTTTTCGTAAAAGTGAAAAATCCTCTTCGGCTATCGAAAACAGGTACCAATGGAGGTCTCTCGAAAAAGTTAAGTGGCATACCCCGCACTCCCAAAAAGCAGGGAATACCTGTATCTGCAATCTTTCCACTGGCCCTCTACCACCTGCATTCTTCCCTGACCGACTTCAATCCATTCCGAGGCTCTATGTGCGCCCCACGTGCCAACCTTCCCCTCCAAGCTTTGGACTTGCATGTGAGACTGCCTAATCATCAACCCTACCTAGATGTTTCATAGGGCATCTGAACCCTAACACGGTGCAAACAGAAGTCCTGACCTATGCCCGCCCCGCACCCAACCTCTCCGTCACGGTCTTTGCCTTCACGGTACTGTCCACTCAGCTCCCCGGGTTAGACAAGTAAGAGTCACCCGTTACCTCTTTCTGTCTTCCTCGCTCCCCACATCCAATCCATCGGCGAGTCCACGGGAGACCCCAAAATCTGTTCTGCATTCAACCACTCCTCGCTGTGCTCTGTACCGTAAACCCAGCACCGGCCACTATCACCAGCTCTCTCCTGTGCTCTTGTAATGGCCTCCAGCCAGATCTCTCTTGCTGTCCTTGCTGCTTTTTAGTTGATTTGCCACTCAGCAGGCAGAACGACCCTTTTAGAATTTGGTTAGACCATTCATTCTCCTATGCAAAACCTTCCCATGGCTTTTCATTACCCTTAGAATAACACTTGGACTCTTAACTGTAGGACTGTAGACTGTGGGACTCTTACCTGCAAGACTGTAGGATCCAGCCTCTGGTGACCTCTTCTATCTTTGCCCAACCGTTGCCTTCCGTCCTTAGGCTACGATGATATTTTTCTTCTCAACTATGCCAAGCTTGTTTCCATCCTGGGACCTTTGCAGTACTTGTTCCCTTTTCTATTTATCATCTATTTTCACCACTCTCAGCCCCGTTGTGTGTGAGGGCAGAGCTGTAATTTACATGTGATAGTTCATGAGATGAAACTATAGTGCGCTATAATTAAAAGCATGGTAAAAATCATAATGTTTGTAAAAATAAATTCCCTGCGCTATGGCACTTAGATTGGCTTTTATTCGACAGAAATGCTATACTATAATTGATGTTTTGTTCGAGCCTTGGTTTTCCTTAAATTAAAATGAAAAAATATATATCAGAAAGACAGTAAATAGAATAAGGAAGTTATGCATCTGCGTTTTGGAAATTTTCATTTTATAAAACATTGTGCTGAATATTCCTGGGTTAGATTTGATAGTCACGAAAACTGATTTGATTGAATCACAAAAGCCATTTACCATGAATGACCTCTCTTGTTTTTTTCTTTTTCCTTCTTTTCTTCCTTCCTTCATCCCTACCCCTTTCTGTCTTTCTCTCCTTTCTCCCTTTCTCTCTCTTTTTCTCTCTCTTTCTCCCTTTCTTTCTCTCTTTGTCTATCTCTCGCTTTCTGTCTCCCTTTCTTCTCTCTTTTTTTGTGATCAGAATTGATTAAATCAAGCACATTCATTTAGGCTGGCACTGTGAGGCAAGGAATGAGCCATTTGTGTGACTAAATTGGGACCACCGCGATCAATACATTCAGTGACCTTTCTTAATTCTTTTACTCTGTACAATTGCCTCAGTAGAATTCTAGCAGGAACTTAAAATCTCAAGATCAATTTTTTTTTAAGTATCCTTTAAGAACGCTCCAATATCAGTTGACATTGGCTTCTCTAACATTGTATTGTGATAACAAGTCAGATATCTTAAAATGAGTTTATCCGAGGAACTTTGGGGAACTATATTTAGGATCTGAAATAAAAGTTGACTCGTAAGCAGATGGGTCATACATTATTGGTTTTTGTTTAGAAAAAATTCAACAGTTGTAATATCAGTTTATTCAATTCTTCTAAATATAATTTCCCCTTTTTTTGGAAAGAAGGGAAATTTCCCAGAGCACTTACACACCTCTTGTCCTTTACAAATGCATTTCACATACTAAGGCAAACCATCTGTTACCCCGCTAATTTTGCCATGATGAAAATTACTATTATAACGAGACTAGCTTTTTTAAGCATACATGTTTATGTATATGAATACAAATGTGCACAGCAAGATAAACTTTTAGAATTTTTTTCTAGCTTTCGAGGTGGATGTGGGTGTCCTGAAACACAGACCTTGTTCTACTGATTATCATCAAGTTGTAAGCTTGGTAGGGTTAGGTCCTGATAACAGCTGGGCTTCAGGCAGGGTTATCAGCAAAAAAAAAAAAAAAAAACAAAAAAAAAAACCCAGCTGAATTTGGCACAGTGAAGCTGAGGTTGGAATGAAAGGAACACAAAATCTCAGGAAGGTACATACATTTTTTTCCCCAGACAACTCTTGTAACAAGAATTTATGAAGTGAAGCTGGTCTTGAGAGAGCAAGAATAGAATGAATATAAGTCAACTAGAGTGTGAGCTTAAAGAAAAACGGAAACGATACCATGCCATATCAAATGCAAAAAACAAAAATGTAATGGGAATAAAGAACATATCCTTCTAAGTGCAGTTACCTCTTAACAACATTTTGAAAAGCGAATCTTGGTTTTCATTAACATTTTTTTCTAAGTTATGTGATCATTTGAGCAAGAAAAAGGTCTGAAACATCCTTATTTTTATAAATCACAGAGGGAGAAACAAGAAACTAGGAGCACCGAAAATAACTGTATTTGATTAAAATTTTCCCAACTTTTCACTATTACTTTTTTCTCTCTTCTTGTTCTCCCTCAGTCCCTGAACCGACCCCTTACATGTAAAAATATCAAGAAAATAAACACTCTTTGGCCTCTTTCCCCTTGGTTATGTTTTCAGTTATGTTTTCAGCTACAGGACTGAGGTACTTCTGGTACTTACCTAAAGAGACAGTGTGAAACGGAAATCAAATCTGGGTTCAAATCCTCTCTGTAATACAGGGCATCATATCTAATTTCTTTGAGTTGCCATTTTTTTCATCAATGAAAAAGGGCAATAAATGCTACCTCACAGAAGTGTTGAGGGTTGAATGAGAAAATGCGTGGCGGGTGCTTAGTCCATACTGAGTGATAAATAAATGGTCCCTCCGTCATATTTGTATTCTGAACAGTGAAATAGTCATAACTGAAATATAGTTGTGGCCAGCATTTTGTACGTAGGTCCTCTATCAACACATATCTTTTTAGGCCCCCGAACCGTACCTTGCCGCAAATTTTTATATAAAACTGACAAGTAACTAATTTAATGCTCACATCATTCCTGTTTCCAGTTGCCATATCTATCCTAGTCTTCTTTCTTAAATGTTTTTAATGTTTATTTATTTTTGAGAGACAGAGAGACGGAGATAGAGCACAAGCAGGGGAGGGGCAGAGAGACAGAGCGAGACACAGAATCGGAAGCAGGTTCCAGGCTCTGAGCCGTCAGCACACAGCCTGACGGGGCAGGGGGGTTGCTGAACTCAAAGACCGTAAGATCATGACCTCAGCTGAAGTGGACGCTCAACCGACTGAACCACCCAGGCACCCCTCTATCCTAGTCTTCTTAAACGTGTTTTTAATGTTTTTATTTTGATGTCGCCAAGTGTGCAAGCTAAATTCTAATTAGTCTTTTAAATATATTAGTTGTTTTTTTTTTTTCCTAAGTGATGGGACGCACAAGCCTGGAAGAGGTAATATACGGTTCTTGGAAGAAGATTCTAGAAAGCAGAACAGATCTTTGAAATGTGCCACTTCTATACCGAAAGCAGTTCCTCCCCAGCAGGCCTGGTATGTTAATTTGATGACTTCTTGATGAGACTCCCTGCGGTCCAACTCCTGGTTATGCTGTCTGCGTCAGCTTTTAGAGATATTAAATAACATTAATTGGAGGGATTTTTTTCAAGTATTTCTCTTTTTTTTCCCTTTCAGATTAGTGATCATATTTACATTGAACAACTCTTTAGGTTAAGACTTTTTTTTTTTCTTTCCCAGATGACGGGGAGTTCAACCACACACTCATTTATTTTTTTAATTTATTTTTTTACGTGTATTTGGTAAAATTGACACTTTTTGGCATACAATTCTCTGAGTTTTGATAAATGAATAGAGTGATGTGAAAATCACCACAGTTCAGATACAGTGCAGCTCTGTCACCCCAAAATATTCCCTTGTACTGCCTGCCCTTTTGGAGCAAAACCCTCTTTCCTGAACTCTAGCGATCAGTAATCTGTCCTCATCCACATAATTTCCTTTCTCCAGAATGTCTTGTAGGTGGGATCATGCCGTATGTAGCCTTTTGAAGTTGGCTTATTTGGCTTAGCATACTACTTTGGGGTTTCATTCATGCTGTCCCGTGTATTAGAGTTCACGTCTGTTTATTTGTCCGTAGAATCCAGATAGCAGTATGGGCTTACCACATGTTGTTCTTTCATCACTTAATAGACATTTAGGTTGTTTCCACTTTCTGGCTATTTTGAATAATGCTACTATAAATGCTCATATGCAAGATTTTTTTTGTGTGGACATATGGTTTTATTTATCTAGGGTAAATGCCGCAGAATAAGATTGCTGGGTGACACGGTACCTCTAGCTTTAGTGTTTGGAGGAGCTGCCGAACTCTTTTCCAGACTGGCTATACTGTTTTGCATTCCCATCAGAATTGTACGAGAGGCCCAGGCGCTCCACATCCTTGACAACACTTGAATTATTTTACACACACACACACACACACACACACACACGTTTGTGTATATGTATAGAATTATATATGTGTGTATATATATCCGAATTCATCTACTGACTTTTTGATTGTATCTCTTTATGTTATTATCTTTAGTGTTTGCTCAAGGGGTTTCAACACGCATATCTACCATTCACAGTCAAGTTAGAGTTAACATTTTACCCCCTCGGGTGAAATGTAGAAGTCTTACAGCCACAGAGGTCTATTTATGTTATCCCCTTTGCGTTATATGTATCACACATACATACATTGAAAATGCCACCAAATAATGTAATTTTTGCTTTCGAAGGTGATATATACTTTGAAGAACTTAGGATAGTTTATTATACTTATGCAGACGTTGGCCATTTCTTTTGTTCTTCCTCCATTCCTAAAGTTCCATATTTCTGTCTTTTATCATTCTCCTTTCATCTAAACAACTTAACATTTCTTTTAGAAAAAGTCTGCTAGCAATGAATTCTCTTACTTTTTATTCATCTAGGAATGTCTTTATTTCGCTTTCATTTTTGAGAGGATATTTTCATTGGATATAGAATTCTGGTTTGACTCTTCTTTTTTTTCCCTATAGCATTTTAAAGATGTTTAATATCTTCTGACCACCATGGGTTCTGATGAGGAATATTCAATCATTTGAATTGTTCTTACTGAGGTAATGTGTCATTTTTATCCAGCTGCTTTCAAGATTTTTTTAATCTTTATTTATTTGTAAAGTTTATGTATTTGAGAACGAGAGAGAGCATGTGTGCACAAGCAGGGAAGAGGCAGAGAGAGAGAATTCCAAGCAGGCTCTGTGCTTTCAGCACAGAGTCCGATGCGGGGCTTGATCTCATGAACCATGAGATCATGACCTGAGCCACAATCAAGAGTCAGACACTCAACCAATTAAGCCACCCAGGCACCACCCCCTTTCAAGGTTTTTTAAAATTTATCTTTGGGGGTGGGCCTGGGTGGCTCAGTCTATTAAGCATCTGACTTTGGCCCAGGTCCTGATCTCGTGATTTGTGCATTCGAGCCCCGTGTCTGGCTCTGTGTGCTGACAGTTCAGAGCCTGGAGCCTGTTTCAGATTCTGTGTCTCCCTCTCTCTCTGCCTCTCCCCACTCTCACTCTGTCTCTCTTTCTCAAAAAGAAATAAACATTAAAAGAACATTTTAAAAAATTAAAATAAAATTTATCGTTGGTATTCAGCATTTTAATTACGCTGAATCTACTTTTGGTTTTCTTTTAATTTACCTTATTTTTATTTTGCTGAGTTTCTTGAATGTAGCTTTATGTCTCCAAACAAATTTGATAAATTATTAGCCACTATTTTTTCAAAATTTGGGGGTATCAATACCTTTCTCAGTCAATCAGTATCTTTTTGAGACTCTAATGACATGAATGCTACACTTTAGGTTATTGTCCCACAGGTCCCTGAAGGTCTTTTCAGTTTTTCGCTACTTTTTTTCTTCAGATTGGATGATTCTTACCGATCACTCTTCAAGTTAACTGAGTCTTTCCTCTGTTGTTTTTAATTCTACTCCTGAACATATCCAATGAGATTTTTTTTTTTAAATTTTGGATGTTTTATATTTCAGTTCTAAAATTTCCACTGGGCTTTTTAAAAATAATTTCCTTCTCTCCTGAGGACTTCCACTTTTCCATTAATTTAAAGATACTTTACATTTATCTTACGTAATGTGTTTTTAGTAAGTGCTTAAAAACCTTCGACAAGTCCAACATCTGTGTCTTCTCAGTGTTGGCACCTGCTGACTATAATTTTCTCTGAGAATTAGGTCTGAATTTCCTAGTTCTTTATAGGTTGAGTAATTTTAGATTGTATCCTGAACATTGTGAATATTATGTTGTAAGACTCTGGGGCCTCTGTAGAGTGTAGATTTTTGTTCATTTGCTTTAAAGGCAATCAACATCATGGTTAGGTGCAAATCTCAAATTCTGCCTCACCTTCTGTGGGCAGTGACTACAATGGCAGTTGAGGTTTCAAAACCCTTATCATGGTATACGGGTCTGCCTCATGTATGTGCCGCTCGGGGGCTAGTTTGAGGCTCATGTGGTGGTTTGAGGGTTTGTTTGGTTGGTTGGTTGGTTTTGTTTTGCTTTTTGTTTTTGATTTTATTTTATTTTTGGGAGAGAGAAAGCACGAGTGAGGGAGGGGCAGAGAGAGAGGGAGAGAAAGAGAATCCCAAGCAGGCTCTGTGCTGTCAGTGCAGAGCCCAATGCGGGGCTTGAACCCACGAACCATGAGATCATGACCACAGCAGAAGTCGGAGGCCTAACCGACTGAGCCACCCAGGCACCCCTTTGTGGTGGTTGATACCATAGTTCAATGGTCAAGCTATGCCTCTTTGCTTCTTTTATGCGTGTCTTGCTCAGGGGCAAGTTCTAGACACGGATTACTTGATACACAGAATTAGGGGACCCCTTTCTCTAGCGCTGTCCTCTCCAGGACTCCCCCCACACTTTCTAGCTCTCAGGGGCCCCTTTTCCTATTTCCTTTGGTGAGAATGTTGGGTGTCACTGGGCCTTCCCTCAAGGCAAGGTAGTGAGAAAAAATAGCGTCTCTCAGAATTCTTCGCACTGTGTACCTCGGCAACATATCCTACCCTTGGGTCAAAACCTATTACAAAGGAAGAAAATAAAACCAGGCCCTTTGCTACCATTGTACTCATTCTTCACGTTCTGACTTCTCTTTCCAGTCTTCCTATTATTTACTTTGCTTTTCAGAGTTCTCGGGAAGTGACTTCTTGTGTTCTCTTGACAGTTTTTAGCTATAATTAGTGGGAGAGATGGAATGTGGTGAGCTGACTTCAGTCTGGCCAGCATCAGAAGTTATAACCGTTTTCCAGAAGCGTCTTCAACTTTTCATTATCTGGATCACTGAACTTATGGTTACTTATGAATCAGGTGTCAAAATAATTTCTGTCTTAAGCAACTGCAAATAAGTCATATTAGTCTTTCTGTCTTTTCACAAAAAGGAGTTCTTCCCACAGGATGGTCTCTTGTGACAGTGATTCATTGTAACTATCTTTCTTGGCCATTGGCACTTACCAGTCTGTGACAGTTACATGTTATCCATATGGCATCTCTTAGGTGCCAGCTTAAGTGACACAAGAAACTCAACCTTTCCTTAGAAGGACATGTAATTTCTGAGATGATGCCACTGGAGGTATGGGTCAGCACTAACCATCCTTCCTCCTACCCCTATTCGTACATTTCAGTTGGAATTGGAAATAGGTTTTATGACTATAGGTGTGTATGTATATGGCTATACACACACGTCTATTAATTGGCCTTGATAAGATTTTTTTTTGTCCAACACAGTTTTCTACAAATGTTTCTGACTTTGATTTGCTTCTGACAGGTTCTAGTGTCTTTATTCTTTCTTTATACTTTACACTTATTTGATTGAGGAAAATAAATAAGCGCTGTATGGGAAACTAAAGGCAAAGCTATTCATTCAACAAATATTTCTCGAATTCTTATTCTATGTTCCACGTTGTTTTAGATAGATACTGGGTATGGAGCTCAGTATAAAACAATCAAGATCTTTCTAGCGGAGCACACATACTGGTAAGCAGAAGAGATAGGAATCACATAAACAGATATAAATAGTCAAGTATATCATCAACTAGTATTAAGTGCTACGGAGAGAATTTAAATTGGGTGACATGAAAGTGTGGATGATTATTTTAGGATGAGTGTTCAAGGAACAATGAGAAGAAGGAGCCAGCCATGAAAAATATCAGGAGTGAGAGCCTTGCAGGCAGAGAGAAAAAATAAATGCGCATAACCTAACGTGAAATTGAACCTGACATGCGTGAGTAACAGAAAGAAAGATAGTATAGTTAGGTGATAGACAAAGGGTTAGAAATGACGGCAAAGAGTAGGACACGGGCTAGATCACATAGGGCCCCTCTAGGCCGTGGAGTGAGTTTGAATTTCTCTCCAGATGTGATATGAAGTCTTTGCAGAGTTTGATTAGGAGGCAGATTTGTTATTATTTCCATATTAAAATCTCCTTTATAGCTCTGTGAGGAGGCAGGGTGACCGGAAGCTGTCGCAGGATTTATCAGTTTATGATGGTGATTTAAACAAGGTGTGTGTAGTAGAGAAAACAGTGAGAAGTAGTTGGACTTGATATGTTTTTTGGAGATAGAGGTGACTAGATTTGCTGGGGGGTTGGATGTGGAGAGTAAGAGAAATAGAGAAAATGAAGGATGGTTCTAGATGTCCGGCCTAAGCAATTGGGTGAATGATAGTTTAACTTATTAAAATGGGGAACACCACAGGAGGAGCAAATTTAGGCCAAGTGCATGGATGGAAAGATATATTTTTGCCTGGTTAAGTTTGAAATGCCAATTAGTTACTTGAGTGGAGATGTTGAGAATGCAGTTGGATAGAGGAGACTGGAGTTAGGAGAGATCTACGCTGGAGACATAAATAAATAGTCATCGGAGCATGGATGGTATTTAAATACATGAGACGAAATGATCTCACCTGTGGATATTGACAAGCCCTAAGGACTGAACCTGGGCACGCTACCATTTAGAAGTGAGATACAAAAGGGACAGCCAACCAAAGGAAACTGAAAAAGAGTGGCCAGTGACCTAGAAGGAAAATCAGGGAAGTGGTAGTGAAAACTAAAAATTACGTGTGTATTATACACACACATACACATACACAAGGAAGCACAATGACTCAGTGCTTTGTAGCCTTAGACAAATTTCTTACTGCAAACAATGCATGATGGGAGGGAAGAGAACTCTCCTGTTTGGATGTTGATAGGAAAAGCCCCAAAAGAGGAGGAAGTATTTTGGCTGAGCCCTGAAAGATTAACAGAATTCTGATAGGAACGGGAAATGTAATAATTTCCCACACTAAGGAAACAGCATTAACAAAAGATCAATAGTAATGAGTTATCGGAGTTTGCTAACATTCATGCTTATTGTTTGTCAGATTCTGAGGAAAGTACTTTTTAATCCCAAAAATATATCTACAAGGTAGGTACAACTTTCATTCTCATTTTTTAATTTTTTAAAAATTTTTTTGAGAGGCGTGCCAGGTGGCTCAGTCGGTTAAGCGTCCGACTTCGGCTCAGATCCTCATCTCACGGTTTGTGAGTTCAAGACCTTCATTGAGCTCTCTGCTGTCCACACCCTGCTTCAGATCTCTGTCCCCTTCTTCCTCTGCCCTTTCCCCACTCACACGCCCATGCATGCATGCTCTCTGTCTCTCAAAAGTAAATAAATATTTTAAAATTTTTCTTTTGAGAGAGAGAGCATGAGCAGGGGAGGGGCAGAGAGAGAGGGAGAGAGAGAATCCTAAGCACTCTCCGTGTCCAGGGCTCAATCTCACAACCGTGAGATCATGACCTGAGCCAAAAACAAGAGTCAGAGGCTTAACGACTGAGCCACCCAGGTGCCCCTCATTCCCATTGTTTTGGATAAGGAACTGATTGCTTGTAGAAGTTAACTGACTTACCTTCTAACTAATTAAACAACCAGGAAGTGGTTGGAGTCTTGGTGAGAACCTTTGCGATCCGATTCCAGAGTCTGTGTTCTAGGCAGCTATGCTAAGTAAATAATACAAGGACAAAAAGAAAGAAAAGAGGGAAGGAAGAAAAAGAAAATGAACACAAGGAATGTCCCTAAATAATGGAAGCTCCAAGTGAAGGCCCCATGGTGTAAAGTATGGAAAACTGAAAAAGCATAGGCTTGTACTAAGGGTCATGGTTGCTTCGTTCCAAATTCTTTTAGAAAATGTATAGAAATCCATTGAACCATAGAGTTGTAAGATCCTTAGAGACTATTTAGAATTCTCCTTTCTTCATATTTGGGGAATTTCTTATTTGGGGAATGTTAACATAAAGGCTAACAAAAGTCCCTCAGATGCATTGATTTAAATAATATAAAAGTTTTTCTTCCTCGTGTAACAGGATGAATAGCATAAGGTGGTAGAGTAGCTCTGACACACACGGTGATTCAGGGACACAGGAACTTCCCACCTTATTATATTACCAGCTGTCGTCTGCTAGTCAAAGTAAGTAGAGGAGGTGGGTGGGGAGATGGGTGAAATAGGTGATGGGAATTAAAGGACGCTGGTCATGATGAGCACTAAGTAGTGTATAGAATTGTTGAATCACTATATTGGACACCTGAGACTAATATAACAGCGTATGTTAACTATACTGGAATTAAAATAAAACTAAAAATAGAATTGCCATGTGATCCAGTAATTCCATTACTGGGTATTTACCCAAAGAAGACAAAAACACTGATTTGAAAAGATAGATGCACCCCTATGTTTATTGTAGCATTATTTACAATAGCCAAATTATAGAAGCAACCCAAGTGTCCCTAGATTGTTGAATAAATAAAGCAGACGTGGTGTGTACACACACACACACACACACACACACACACACTGGAATGTTACTGAGCCATAAAAAAGAAAGAACTCTTGCCGTGTGCAACAACATGGCTGGCGCTAGAGGGTATAATGCTAAATGAAATAAGCCCATCAGAGAAAGACAAGTATCATATGATCTCACTCATATGTGGAATTTAAGGAATAAATGAACAAAGGAAAATACAGATAAACCAAAAATCAGACTTAACTAGAGAGAACAGAGTGGTAGTTACCAGAGGGGAGGCGGGTGGGGGGACGGGTGAAATAGGTGACGAAGGGGATTAAGAGTATGTTTATCGCGATGAGCACTGAGTAATGTGTAGAAGTGCTGTACTTTTTACTCCGGAAACTAATATAACACTAGGTTAATTATACTGGGATTAAAAATAATTAATTAAAAATAAATGATACTGATGCATAGGGGCACTTGTACCCCAATGTTTATAGCAGCACTCTCAACAGTAGCCAAATGATGGAAAGAGCCTAAATGTCCATCAACTGATGAATGAATAAAGAAATTGTGGTTTATATACACAATGGAGTACTACGTGGCAATGAGAAAGAATGAAATCTGGCCCTTTGTAGCAACGTGGATGGAACTGGAGAGTGTGATGCTAAGTGAAATAAGCCATACAGAGAAAGACAGGTACCATATCGTTTCACTCTTAGGTGGATCCTGAGAAACTTAACAGAAACCCATGGGGGAGGGGAAGGAAAAAAAAAAAAGAGGTTAGAGTGGAAGAGAGCCAAAGCATAAGAGACTCTTAAAAACTGAGAACAAACTGAGGGTTGATGGGGGGTGGGAGGGAGGGGAGGGTGGGTGATGGGTATTGAGGAGGGCACCTGTTGGGATGAGCACTGGGTGTTGTATGGAAACCAATTTGACAATAAACTTCATGTATTGAAAAAAAAGAAAAAATAATAAAATAAATGAGATTTGCAAATTTAAAAATTTAACTTGAATGAGATCTAATTTGCATATGATACAAATACACCCATTTTTAAGTGACCAGTCTGATCTGTTTTGAGAAACATATACACCTATGAACGGACACTGCAATTAAATTAAAGAACAGTTCCGCCACCCCTCCGAGCTCCCCCAGTCCACGTTGAAGTCAGTCACGACACCACCCCAGTGTAAAATCACTGATCTACTTTCTGACAAAACTGACTGGTTTTCTGTTGTTGTTGTTCAAGAATCTCATAGAAATAGGATCGTAGAGTAAGTGTTCTTTTGTTCCTGGCTTCTTTTGCTCAGTGTAATGTGTTTGAGATTCAGCCCATATTTTTACATGTATCGGTTTATTCGTTCTCACCGCTGCTAGTCCTTCATTGTGTGAATATACTTCAATTTGTTTATCTTTTAACCAGCTGGTGAATATTTGCATTGCTTTCAGTTTGGGGCTTCTATGCATACAGCTGCTGTTAATGGTTGTGTGCCAGCCTTTTGTGAAGGCATGTATTTTGATTTCTTATTGGGTAAATATCTAAGAGGAAACTTGCTGGCCCAGAGTGTAAATTCAAGGCCAGCCTTTAAAGAGATTATTACATTGTTTTCCAAAGTAGTTGCAACTATGAGTGTTCCCATTGCTGAACATCCTAGCCAACAGTTGGTATTAGTCTTTATTTTTAATTTTATCCATTCTAGCAGGTGTAGAGTGTTGTCTGATTATGGTTGTATTTCGTTCTTCCCGATGACTAATTATTTTACCATATGTTCTTGTACTTACCAGCCATTCACATATCAACTTCTGTGAAGTATCTGTTCAAATCGTTTGTACATTTTTATTGGGTTGTTTGTCTTTTTACTGCGTTGTAAGAGTTCTTTATATATTCTAGACATAAGTTCTTTTGCAGGGATTAGTAAGACATTTTCTGTCTGTAGCTTGCATTGCATTTTCTGAACAGTACTCTTTTAAGAGCAACTTTTTTTAGTTTGGTGAAGCCCAATTTATGAATTTCCTGTAGGGTTCACTGTTTATATAACTCAAATAATAATTTTGGTATCCCAAGATCTTCTAGAAGTTTTAGAGCTTTAACTTCTACATTCAGGTATATGATACACTTTTAGTTAAATTTTATATATAGTGTGAAGGCAGAGTTGAAGTTTATATTTTTTTTATATTCATATCAAGTTGTTTCAGCCACATTTGTGGAAAGGACTATCCTTTCCTCTCATTGAATCACCATGACACTTTGGTCAAAAAGTAATTAGCATATATGTGTGGGTCCATTTTTGGACTCCCTATTCCTTTCAGGGTATTTACATGTCTCTCCTAGAATACCACACTGTCTCTTGAAATCAAATATTGTAAGTC
The DNA here is from genome assembly GCF_023721935.1 of Panthera uncia. Classification (NCBI taxonomy): domain Eukaryota; kingdom Metazoa; phylum Chordata; class Mammalia; order Carnivora; family Felidae; genus Panthera; species Panthera uncia. Next base: position 111,441,686 of record NC_064817.1, on the reverse strand, counting down.
CTCACACTTTGCTCTTCTTTTGTAATTTTTTGACTCTACCAAGTCTTTGCATTTCCAATGAAAATTTTAGAACCACCTTGCCGATTTCTACAAAATAAGCCTTCTACCATCTTGGAATTGCATTGAATCCATAGATCGGTTTGGGAAGAATGGACATCTTAACAATATTCAGTCTTTTAATCTATGAACATGGAATTTCTTTCCATTTATTTAGGTCTATTTTCCATTTATTTCCATTTTATTTAGATCTATTTCCATTTATTTAGGTCTATTTTCTAATTTTCCATTGCCAGTATGTACAAATCAAATACACTTTTATATTGTCCTTGGATATTGCAACCTTGCTAAATTTCATGATTACTTCTAGCATTTGGATCTATTGGAATTTTCTTTGCATGTGATCATGTAATCTTCAAATATAGAGAATTGTACTTCTTCCTTGCCTGTTTGAGTGACTCTTTTTCCTAACCTAATTTATTAGCTAGAATGGCCAGTAAATTTCTGATTAAAAGTGGTGAGGGAAGATATATTTCATTTGTTTCCAGTCTTGAGGAGAAAGTGTTCAGTCTTTCATCACTAATGACATTAGGTGCTAGCTTTCCACAGATGATGATACATAAAAATTAACTCAAAATGGATGGGAGATTTTACTAGTGGAAATGATTAATAGTGATTCTAGATTCTTTTTTTTGCATATAGTCCATTTTTCTAACACCATTTATTGAAAAGACTATCTCTTTCCTTTTGTTCCACTGATCTATATAATAATTCAGATCTATATTTGCACAAATGCTTCTCTGTATTGATGACCAGCCTTATAATCAAATAGTGTAAATGCTCCAACTTTGTTCTTTTTAAAAACTTTTAGCTACTGGAGGTCCTTCCATTTTTCATGTGAATTTCATAAATAGCTTGTCAATTTCTTCAAAATGCCTTCTGGAATTTCAACTGTGATTCGTTGAATCTATAGATCAATTGGGAATGAATGGACATCCTAACATTTATTTTTTTAAGTTTATTTATTTATTTTGAGAGAGACAGAGACAACGTGAGTGGGGCAGGGTCAGAGAGAGGGGGAGACAGAGAATCCCAAGCAGGCTCCGTGCTGCCAGCACAGAGCCCAAGGTGGGCTTGAACTCACGAAATGAGATCATGACCTGAGCCAAAACCAAGAGTCAGACGCTTAACCAACTGAGCCACCCAGGTGTCCCTGGACACCCTAACATTTAGTCTTCCAAACCATGAACCTGTTATGCAGCTTTTTTTAGTTAAATCTTGAATTTCTCTTAGATATGTTTTGTGGGATTTGATATACAGGTATTGAACATATATTGTTAAATTTACCTGACAGTAGTTCATATTTTTGATGACTTTGTAAGTAATATTTGTATTTCAATTTCTAATTTGTCTTGCTGCTATATAGAAATACAACTGATTTACATACATGGACCTTGCATTTTCCAACCTTGCTATGCTTGCTTATTTGTTCTGGAAGCTTTTTTTTTTTTTTTTTTTTTTTGGTAGATTCCTTATAATTTTCTACACATGTGGTCATGTTACCTGTGAACGAAGACAGTTTTATATCTTGTTACCAATGTGTATGCCATTGTTTGGCATTAATGCACTGTCTATTTTAGGGGGAAAGCATTCAATCTTTTTGAGTATGCTATTAGCTTTGAGATTTGCTAGGTGTTCTTTGTCAGATTGTGATATTTCCTTTGCATTCATTCCTAGTTGGCTGTTTTTAACGTGGATGGCTGTTAACTTTTGTCAAATGCTTTTTTACATCTGTTGAAATGATCGTTTTCCCCTGTCCACATGGAAAATTACACCAATTAATTTTCAAAGACAAAACAATCTTAAATTCTTGAAATAAGCCCCACTTGATCATCATGTGATTTTTTTTTAATATTGCAGAATTACATTTGCGAAAATTTTGTTAAGGTTTTTGCATCTATGTTCATGAGGGATATTTGTCCAGTTTTCTTTGGCTGCAATGTCTTTATGTGGTTTTGGTATTCACGTAATGTTGCCCTCATATAATTAGTTAGAGAGTGGTGCCTCCTCTTTAACTTTCTGTTGAATTGGCATGGCTTCTTCCTTAAATGTTTGGTAGAATTCACCAGTGTAACCATATGAACTTACAGGTTTCTGTGTGGTCAGATTTAATTTCCAAATATTTGGAGACTTTCTGGATATCTTTTTCTTATTGATTTTTTTTAATGCAATCCTGTGTGGTCACACAAATGCTGTGTGAAAAATACATTTATTCCATAAAAGGTATTGAGTCTTGTTTATGCTCTGTCAATTTTAATGTTGCAATGTGCCTTTGAAACAAACTCATGTTCTTTTTTCATGGTGGAGTATTCTCCGTATGTCAACTAGGTCAAGTTGCTTGATCGCGCTTTTCCAGTCTTCTGTATCTCCTGACTTCGTGTCTTTCTCCTCTGTCAATTAGCGAAGTACGAGTGGTGACGTCTGCAACCATTATTGTGGATTTGTCTATTTCTCTTTTAAGTTCTGTCAGTTTTTGCTTCATCTATTTGGAGATGCATACACATTTTGAATTTTAGGTCATTTCAATAAATTGGTATCATCATGAATTTTAGGTCATTTCAATAAATTGGTATCATCATGAACTATCTCTTTTTTTAAGTTTTTATTCAAATTCCAGTTAGCTAACGTACAGTGTAATATTAGTTTCAGGTGTATAATAACAGTGATTCAACACTTCTATACAACACTCGGCGCTCACCACAAGTGCCCTCCTTAATCCTCATCACCTATATCACACATCCCCCACCCCCTCCCCGCTGGTAACCATCAATTTGTTCTCTATAGTTAAGAGTCTGTTTCTTGCTTCATCTCTCTCTCTCTCTCTTTTTTCCCTTTTTCTTGTTTGTTTTGTTTCTTAAATTCCACGTATGAGTGAAAGCACATGGTATTTATCTTTCTCTGACTTATTTCACTTAGCGTCATACTTTCTAACGCCATCCATTAAATCTAAAGATACAAAGACGTTAAGAATGAAAGAATAGAAATATATATCATACAAAAAGAAATCACAAGAAAACGAAAGTGCCTATATTAATAACAGAGAAATAGACTTTAGAATAAGAAATGCTATTATAGATAAAAAGATATAGTTCTTTGCCTGGTTTCTCATGATTTGTTTTTGTATGACATATATCTCTATTCTTTCAGTTTTAACATATTTAATGTCTGAGGTTTAGTTCATGTCCTCTGAGAATCAGATGCCAAGGCAGAATCAGACATGCAAAAAATACGTTAGATGAAACACCCGTGAGGGAAAATCCTAAGACCGTGGTGCGGGTCTGATCCTCGTACTCAAAGTCAAACGGGAAAATACACACAATGACATTGTTTAAAGTACCACTTCAGTTGTATTGACAAACTTCCCATAATCCATAAATATTATATTCATTTAGTAATTTTCTTTATAATCTGCCCCCCTTGAAAATGTATTTTAAAAGGAAACAAATCAAGCATAGATAAAAGAACTTGCCCTAATTGTTTCCCACGCCAATTTTATCCATGACCGCATTTAAGTGGGCTGAAAGCTAGGGCTCCTGAGAACACAGGAAGGGACAGCCAGAACACTGTCCATCTTGGAAGAGGTGTGTGCCCACTCACCAGTCTGTTCGTGTGCACTCACTAGTCCCTCTGCTTACCTCATCCTTCCTTCCTTCCTTCCTTCCTTCCTTCCTTCCTTCCTCCCTCCCTCCCTCCCTCCCTCCTTTCCTATGCCAAACCCAAAGGCTATGGATGCCCCTCCCCCAGGTTTAAACCCCACCAGCTACCCTGATGCTGGCCGAGAACCACCTGGCCCTGGATTGTGCTGTCTGACCTGTTTGGGTAGAGAAGGATTATGCACATGATACTGAAATAATTTCACATATGACTAACGATGATGTTTCCACACTTGTGTCACTTCTCTCATTTTTCCTTTTCATGAATGTCCTGCTGGCCAGTAAGTATTACAACATATCAGGCATACAGGGAAGACCTTTTCAACATTGGATTCTAATCTTGATCGTCATCCCACCTAAACATACTATTTATGAGACCACCGTCACCATATTATTTTAATAAACTCGTATTTACCCTGTTTATTATCTACCCTTGCCATGTTAGCGTATACACATCTGAGGCCCTAAATCCCTTCAGGATTTTTTTCTTATGTTAATCTCTACTATCCCCCACATTCATTTTTTTAATGTTGCCTCGCGTTCCCTTTAGTAACTGGTTTCGGAAGTTTATCAGGTCGTATTTTCCACCCTTTCATCATATTCGGTGTAAGCAAATATGTTTATCCCCATGCATTGAGATGCCTTCTAACTTGAACGAAGAACACATTCATCTGATATATAAAGCTACAGGGTAGAAATTCATACCCCGTTTCCACAATAGACAAATACTATCGAGTATCCACTAAGCTTGCCAGGTACTCTTCTGGGCCCTGCAAATAAGTGGCAAACAGGACATGTGACATCCTTGATCTCACAAAGCTTACATTCTAGATGGAAGAGACCAACATGTGAACAAATAAATGTCACAAAGTAATAAATGCCAGACAGAGAATAAAGCAGGGGATGATACTGTAGTCTGACAGGGCTATTTTATTTCTGGTCAGGGAAGTTATCTCTGAGGAGGTGACATTGGAGCTGGACCTGAATCATAAGGAGCCAGTCACATGAAGTTATGGGAGAAGAGCCTTCCACAGAGAGTGATCATCTAGTGCAAATGCCCGCAGGTGGGAACGAGCTTGAACTTGCTTGAGAGCAAGGAAAAAGGACACGGGAACAGGAGCAGAGTGGGCAATGGGGAGAATGAGGGATGAGTTTCAAGAGGCCAGCAGTAGCACGGATCGGAAGCGGGCCATAGCCGTCATTGTAAGGACTGTGTACTTCATGAGAAGCCCCCGGAGAGTTTTAAGTAGAAGTCTGACGTGATCCCATCTGGGTTTTACAAAGGTCCATTCCCTTGGAAGCCTTTTCCCAACCAGAGCTGCCTTTCTCTTCCCAGGCGGCAAACGGCAGTAGGAGGGAGGAAAGAAAACACTACCTGTGTCACAAAGTCTCTGAGTTTCTTGTCTAAGTCGTATGCCACCTTGGTCTTCATTGACAGTCATTGAACACCACGGGAATACGCGGGAAAGAACATTGGGCACAGCGTTTGGCAAAGCACTGTCATATCTGCCCCAAAATGAAAACATAGTTTCCTGTGAGAAGGCAGGTCTATGTTGGTTCTAATCTAAAGAGGTGTGTTCAGGGGCACCTGGATGGCTCAGTCGGTTAAGCGTCCGACGAAGGCTCAGTCACGATCCCGCGGTTCATGGGTTCGAGCCCTGCGTCGGGCTCTGTGCTGACAGCTCAGAGCCTGGAGCCTGTTTCGGATTCTGTGTCTCCCTCTCTCTCTGCCCCTCCCCTGATCACTCTCTCTCTCTCTCTCTCTCTCAAACATAAATAAACATTAAAAAATAAATAAAGAGGTGTGTTCAGAGGAACGCTAGGCAGATTTGCGGCATCACGGCTGAGTACAGGGCTACAGAGATTTAATGGGAAAGGTAGTTTCCTCGAGGGAAAAGAATTAAAATGTAGCTCGAAATGTCACCTCCGATTTGTTTGGCATCTGTGTCACTGGCTGCTGTTGTTTTCTGCGGCTCCTCTTTGATTCTGAAGTTTGTTTCTAAGATGGCGACCCGAGTTTCACACAACCTGTAATTTGGAAACGTTCCATGCTGTAAATTGCACTTTGCTTTCAGTAAAAGCATTTACGTGTCAAGTGGCAAAACAGGAATGTCATGAAAGAAGGTGAAGCTCCCCATTAAAGAAAGAGAAATTGGGTAAAGACCTGCTAATGTATACCACGGAAAATAAAAGGGATGGTGAAATGAACATGCCTATCAACTTACCCTCATGATACAGTGATTTTCAAATGTTAGAGGAGCATTTGGGAGCCAGTGTCATCGTAGTGGAATAGTGCCAGGATGCTGTTTTCAGAAGGTCAGAGTTCCACAGCTGCTCAGTCAGTACGTTGAGAATTGGGCTTTCTCTTCCGGCTTCTTTGTAGTTCTGACATCGTGTCCTTTCTGCTTTTGCTATTATGGAAACACGCCTGAGGCTAATACTGTTACTTGTTGCGGCATTCGCCCTCTCTTCTTCGTCACAACCACACCGGCAATAATACTGACGATAATAATGTCCGGAGCTACTATTTAGAGAGTGCCGGGCACTTTGCATCGTGATTCTTTACCTGATTTCCAAGAGTCCTGTAAGTCAGGTGTTGAACCCCATTTCCAGATGAAGAAAATAAGGCTTCTTCCATGGAACGGCCAGCAGGGGCCATAGTCAAGGAGCGGTCAGGAGCTGGGAGGCTGAAGGACAGTGCTGTTTCCTCCAGCCGAGTGAGGGCAGCTCGGCAGTTTCTACAGCAGCTTTGCTAGTGTTTAACAGAAAATCCAATTCTCGCTGTCGTTTGACGTAGGGACCTTTAAACTTTCTGGTCCTCTGTAGCTTGCCATAGACTGCCTGTCTCAGAAGGAATAGACTTCCAACGTTCAAGCAGTACACATATGAAAGCTGTGCCACGAACGGAAAATGTAGAACACCTAATTATTGCCCAACAACTGTAATTTGCATAGGATAATATAGTATATTAACTTCTTCTCTGTCGCCTTCCGACTCTATTAAATTCAGCTTGAAGGTTGCACTTCTGGTAAAAATTACAGCTTTTCTCTCAGTGAAAGTGCTTGGTGCCCAAGCACTTATTAAAACTCGAATTCCCAAGAGGCAAATTTGAAAAGCGAGAAGTGCGGTTGTTGGCACTAATGGGAAGGAAGCTGTGCTTTCATCCCCACATTCTTTTCATTTAAAAGACGACGGAGACATTGGAACCAGTTGTGGTCGCCTCCTGTTACAGATACATGCGACTGCATCAAAAATACCAATACCTTCCTCTCAAGATAAGATCGCATTACTTTCAATTTAATTCTGACTCTTTAATCTAAGGAAGCGTCACACACACACACACACACACACACACACAATTTATCTCCATTCTGTGTGAGAAAAACGTGCGTCCTGGCAGCAGGGGTTCTGATTATACCCTTTATTTGAAAACCACCAGCCTTTGCACACCCTCTGCTGTCCTTGGCAACAGTCTCTTCATTCTTGTTGACACAGAATATTCCCTTTGATCTCACCAGATCACGACCCTTTATTACAATGTCTGGATCTTGTCTGTGTGTCTTACCGTTTACATACTATTTTTCTTTGCCCAAAGCCAGTATGGAGCTTTATACTTCTGTTCCAAACTCTGCCTCCGGCACGGGAGTGTTCAGCAACACTCCAGCATGGAATAAATACTATTCGTTATGAGAGACGCCTCGGGATTCATTCACCTGATGGACGTTACAGTCATTACATAGAACTAATTTGACACTATATCCCGAAAACACGTTAAGACTCTTTGATGCCGAAAATTGCATTTGCAGAAGTGATTGTCGGAAGGTATTACGCTGCTCTGAGATGAAGCAGTGTCCAGTCCTCAAAGGACAAACAGTGCAATACCTTCTGGGTCATTACTCGGGCTTCCCTGCCCGTGGCTTATATCCGTCCTCAAAGACAACAAGTCCAGGCTCCCCTGGGCTCCTGGCCTCTCTCTTCTCCATTCAGTAGCTTCCCAGCTTTCTGCTGGTTCCCTGGGGTACAGAGATGGGCTGGTGGCCGAGAGTCTAACCAAAAGCTACCCAGTAAATTATGCAGCCAGATGTCCTCCGGAGAACAGATGGCAGGCTTACCTGAATGGGGAGCCGTATGGTGTTGTGGAGAGAACATGTGCTTTGTTAACGGGCCAGGGTTCAAATCTCGGCTCTGCCACATATTGACTGGATTTATCTGTTAACTTATCTGGCCCTCAGTGTCCCCATTTATTAAAAGTGGATAATTACACATACCTTGTGGAGTTGTAAGGATTAAATGTTATAAAGCCTGAAGGCACTTCACAGGGTACTGGGAATACAATAGGCACTTAATACACGTTAATCTATTCTTTCCCAAGAATTAGGAAGAATACGATTTTCCCCCGCTTATCTCAAACCAAACAAGACAGTGGCTTTTAAGCTTTGTTTTCGAGTAGAGCCTTTTATCTTTCCCAAGAGGACGGCTTACCTGGAAACTCACCCAACAAAACAGATGAAAGTAGGATCCTGGAGCCCACCCAGCTGGTCGTTCACTCATTGCCCTCACTGGTCTCTGAGACATTTCCAGGCAAACCGGTTTGAAACCCACTGAGGTAGTGCGTTACTGTGAACTGAATGTACCTGTCTCCCCACCCCACCCCCCAAAATCAAAAGTGGAAGCCCTAATCCCCAAAGAGATGGTATTTGGAGGTATTTGGCCTTTGGGGAGTGAGTGGGTTTGGACAAGGTCATTGGAGAGAGCACCCATAATGCGATGGTGCCTTTATAAGGGGACGAAGAGAAGCGTGCTGGCACCCAGTGTGTGCTATTTGTTAGAGCAGCTCGAATGGACTTTGGAATGTGTGAAAATGCCGCGTAAGGTGCAAAGCGACACAAAGACGTCGGTTATTTTTATTATAGGTTCATGTGAGTCTGGGAAGCGGGGGTGGAAGAGAGGTGATGAGGGAGTACGGAGGCACTGGAGGGAAAATCTGGTGCGGTCCGGGCCAGCCAGGCCCCGATGAGCCGGGCGGACGCTGTGGGCATTTGTGTCACTGCACAGGGCACAACACCTAGAATGGCCCCACACTCTGTTGAATGTGTTGCTGCTGCCATCCTGGAATTGTAGTGATTTGTGAACCAGGTGCTCTGCATTCTCATTCAGGACCAGCCCCACAAATTCTGTGGCTAGTCCCATCCGTGGGGATGTAAGTTTTCTAGAATTCTAAGTGCTGTTGCTTCACTCTTGCACAGGAGTATGCCATTATATGGCAGCTAGACCCTACCTTGAGTTCACTCCTTCGCTCCCCTCTTGAAGGGAACATACAATGGTGGCCACTGTGTGTCAGTCCTGACTTTCTCCTGCTCTTTGTCCTTCTGGTGCTCATTCCAGTCCTGAGCCTTCACCCAAATCCTTTTATTGCTAAATATGCAAAGCTTCGCCCAAATCCTTTTATTGCTAAATATGAACAAAACTAGCAGTACTTGGGGACAGTGGAATAGACACACTGATCGTATTCATCAGCGTTTTCCTCTGTGAAATCAGGGGAGTTTTCTCTAATCTAGGACACAGGCTCATTAGGTGACAATGTGATATCTACAAGATTGTTCATGCCTCTGGGATAGCCATGAAACTGCAAAATGCCTCCTTAGGTTTGAGGAGTTGGGGTTTTTTTGTTTTGGTTTTTTGGTGTTTGTTTTTTTTTTTTTTTTTTTTTTTTTTTTTTTCTTGTTTCCTGGGAGTGATCATACAATTTTTCATCTGAGCCAGGTCATTTTTAAGATTGAATGGAGGTGCTGTTATTACTATCATTATTTAAATTTTTAACATTTATTTATTCTTAGGAGACAGAGAGACACCGAGCGTGAGCAGGGGAGGGGTAGAGAGAGGGGCAGACAAAGAAACTGAAGCGGGCTCCAGGCTCTGAGCTGTCAGCACAGAGCCCGCCCGACGCGGGGCTCGAACTCACAAACTGCGAGATCATGACCTGAGCCGAAGTCGGTCGCTTCACCCACTGAGCCACCCAGACGCCCCAGAGGTGCTGTTATTATTAATAGTGACGCCATTTCCACAGCTGTAAACCTGGACTATCCTGGGAAGTCTAAGACTATGGTCGCTCTGTCGATATCTTCAGGGGTCATTTTTTTCTCTCGAGGTTTGCTCGGGGTGAAAATGATGGAGTTAGTTTAAAAGTGCTCTTTTGAATCTGGACTTGATTATCACAGCAAAAAGAGCAGCAGTCATTTAAGGAGAGTTGCGTTGAGCCCAGTTTCCTTCCCAGAGACAGTGATACACGCGGGCCCCATGGGTCGCAATGTATCAGTGCTCCCATCTGTCAGGAACAGCAACTCTCCATGTGAAAACATGCCTTGATCCATATGACCCATCTTCTATGATATAGATCACATAGCGTGACACTGTTTTACTTACCACTGTTTTTTTCAACACTGTTAGCAATGAGGGTCAGGAGCGTTAAGATTTCTTTCGCCCTCTGCACCCTGTGTGATGTGTCTGAGACAAAAACCAGGCCACGCTGAGTCTTAGCTATGAACCTTTCAGTGGTGGCCCATTGTTCTTAGGGTTAAGCCTAAGCTTCTTGGCTGGTAAGGATGTTTCTGATCAGGCAGGAGTCCATGCTCATTGTGGACGCATCAGTACGGACAGAGAGGAGGGTGACGGAGCAGAGGTGAGAGGGACAAGGGGAGGTTTGATCTGCCTTATGGGAGCTCCCTGCAGTGCCCGCTTCTCCTCCCCCTTTTGGGGAGCTCTTTGTTAGGCTCACTTGCCCTTCCTGCCACCGATTGTACTGTCCTTGAGTTTTCCTTGGAAAACTTGTAAGAGCTGGGCATGCTCAGTAGCCACAGGCAGGTTTGGTCTCTGAACTTGCTTTCTGACTTTAAAACATCTCTAAGACTTCAGTGTGAGGGATGGACAGTCCCCTCTTCACAGTGTGGATCCGTGAGATCCATGAGGTGACCAAGAAAGGATCACAACCTTATCACAACTGTACACGTTACTTTGAAAGGGTTTTCTGAAGCAGTTAAAAAGACCGTAAAATAAGTTGGATAATGTCAGTAGACTTCCGGTTTTATTCTGCGAAATAGCCCACGTATTAGCGGTGGCCTGCCATGTCACCCCATGACCCGTTTGCTGGCTGGGTCTCTGACCTCATTCCTACTCTTTCACTCTTCCTTTTCTGTGGTAGGCTGAAAATGTCTTCCTCTGGGGGGAAAGAAAGGAAAAAAAAAGTCCTCCCCTAAAGATACCAATGTCACTTCCCTGGACCCCGTGAATGGTACCTTCCATGCAAAAGATGTGACTAAATTAAGGATCCTGAAAGGAGAAGCTTATCCCAGATGATCCCAATGGGCCCAATATAATCACAGGGTTCCTGGAAAAGCAAGGAATAGATCCTCCTCTGGAGCTTCTGCGGGGAGCATGGCACCGCTAACTCCTTGATTTTGGACTTCTGGCCTCCTGAGCTGTGAGAGAGTGAATTTTTTTAAAGCCACCTCGTTTGTGGTACCTTGTTACAGCAGTCCTGGCAAAATAATCTACCTTCCTTCCAGCTCCACTGGCTTCCTTGCCTCTCCTCACACAGGCTCCACAAAAGACTTGTGTGCTCACGGCTCTGACTACGAAGCTCTCCTGCAAGATGGCTCCCTACCGACACGTAGTTCCGTGGCTTTTTCCTTTACTTCCTTCAAGGTAAAAAGTTCAGATGTTGCATTTTCAGTAATGCCATCATGACCACACTATTTAAAATAGGCCCCTTGGTGTTCCTTAACATTCTTGCCCTACTTTTTTCCTCTTCATCTGGCATACTATCTATTTTATATATTTACTCCTTTATTATTCTATGCATCTGGTGGTCTCTATACCCAGGAGGGGATTAGCTCCACGCTGTCAGGGCCTTTTGCCTATATTATTTATTGAATTCCCAATGCATAGAACGGCACCTCAGCACCTAGGACAAGGCCCAGTAGACGTAAACATTCAGTGAGCATTTGTTAAATGAAGAATCATCGAACACCAGAGACAGAAAGAGGTAGCAAGAGAGGAAGCATTTCATAACCTACCGGTCATGCTCCTCAAACTGTCCTCACCATTAACTGTGCAACTTCCCTACCCCCAACAAATCATTTAATTTCCTTTTTGACAAATCTTGGAGTTTCAGGAAAGACTTTGAGACACATGTCATGTATCACAGTTGACTGTAGCTATTATTTTGGTCACATATTTACTTAACAGGTTTCTAAAAATCAAAGTGAAGTTATCAAGTATCTTCTTCTGTAGGATGCTGAAATCTTAAGCACAGGCTTCCTAATGAAACAACCACTCTGTGAGGTGCCTGGGTGGCTCAGTGGGTTAAGCATCGGACTTCAGCTCAGGTCATGATCTCACAGCTTGTGAGTTCAAGCCCCACATAAGGCCGTGTGTTGCCAGCTCAGAGCCTGGAGCCTGCTTTGGATTCTGTGCCTCCCTCTCTCTCTACCCCTCCCCTGCACTCTCTCTTTCTCTCTCTCAAAAATAAATAAGCATTAAAAAAAATTTAAACACTCGGCATATATGACAAAAAAAAGGTGAGTGTATTTATTTTGAAGAGACTGTACCTTTTTTTTTCTGTTTTGGCAGATGTCAGCAAGAAGCACGAGAAGAAATCCCCCAGGGCCCCCCCATGTGCTTCTACCTTGCTGAGACCATGTGACACAGGTTAATTTCAGGGCTGTTTACAGCTCAGGTGGATGAAGAGAAAAGACAGAAACACACATTATCCACACTGCAGCCAGCACGTTATGCATGCAAAGGTTAGCCAGAGGCAGATTTCCTGAGTGAACATGGATGGGGAATCCAACAGACTCCTTTGTTTCTATCTGAAAGTACAGCACAGTATTGTTTGAGTTCCTTGGTTCCATTTTGTGCGGAAAATTTGTGCCACAGCTACCTAAGGGAGTTGGAGGACATCCGAGAAAGGATTCCAAGACTGTAAACTACACTCCAGCCCGAGCCTGTATTGCTGCCAATGCTAAGAATTTCTTGATGAAGATCAGTCACAGCCCTTAATGTTGCTATTATACAATGTCAAATGGAAGGGTCAGAGACAGATGCTTGATGACTTTGAAGCGTGCTTTGTGGCAATAAAGCCTCTCTTAAACTGAAAAGCTGAATCTACTCCAGAGTGAAAAGGGATGGAATAATATATGAAATTCTTGTGTTTTGATGTTGCAAAAGCTTACCTAGAATTTTTCCTTAAGCATCGGAAGAATACTTACACTATTTGGGGCCAATTACTGTAAATATTTATGAGTCGACTAGACTCATTGGGGGAAAGAAATGGTGGAAATAATGGTTTTAATTGTGGCACCGTGACTCTTTTTGAAACAAAATCGGTTAATTGAAAAAGTGACATACATAGAGAAAAGAACACATATCATAACTGTGCAGCGTGATGATTTCTCCCACAGTAAAATGATCTCATAACTACCACTCAGATCAGAAACGAGAACAACTACCACTGACACCCCCTCCCAGTCACTTACCCTCCTTTCCTCCCTAAAGGGATCTTCTTTAAAAAAAAAAAAAAAACAAACTTTTTTTAAGTTTATTTATTTGTTTTGGAGAGAGGCAGAGACAGCGCGAGTGAGGGAAGAGCAGATAGAGAGGGAGAGAGAGAATCCCAAGCAGGAAACCGTAAGATCGCGACTGGAGTGGAAACCAAGAGTTGGACGCTTAACTGACTGAGCCACCCAGGCACCCCACCTAAAGGTAGCTTCTTACTTTTTCTTTTTTTTTTTGTACAACACAACAGTTACATTGTATTTCACGTCCACCACCGAAAGCTCTACGGACACTGATGCCATGATTTCCACTTAGCCACCATCGAGCTCATCAGTCTTTCTATTGTGTTTTTCTTAAGGTTTGGGGGCTGTAAAATTTGATCTGAGAAAGCTTCTGTTTCCCTCATCGCTGCTTAACTTATGTGCTCTAATACACCTGATTTCAAATAAGAAATCCATCCTCCTTTTTCTCAAATTAAAGATGTACTAGTAACCAGGGTGCCTGGGTGGCTCTGTCCGTTAAGCATCTGATTTCGGCTCAGGTCATGGTCTCATGGTTCGTGGGTTCGAGCCCCCCGTCGGACTCCGTGCTGACAGCTCGCAACCTGGAGCCTGCTTCGGATTCTGTGTCTCCCTCTCTGCCCCTCCCCTGCTTGCACCCCATCTCTCTCTCAAATATAAACATTAAAATTTTTTTTAAAAAGACATGCTAGTAACCAAATACTACAGAACAGAGCAGGGTACGCATGCACACCCCCCCCCCCAAAAAAAAAACAAACAAAACGGCACGACACAAAAAAAACACATTTTAGTTTAGGATTATGACCTTAGTTTTGAGCTTTAAAACAGTAAGTAACACAATATTTTCAAAAGGACAAAAATGCCTGAACTCTGTCCTGTTAAATCAGAGTGAGCTTAGACGTTAGGACATTTGAATTCAAAAGTTCTTGCCCACTTTCCTGCTAGTCACTGAATTGTTTTTTAAGTAATAAAGGGCATTAAGCGTAGGCACAAGACACCGCTGAAACACCATCTACCGGTCATGAGTCCGTTTCGGTTATATCCATCAGACCTCCCAAGAGTGAGCCTGGGTATCGTGCCCCAGGAGCCCCGGGCAGGTTCTGGCGGTACTGGCAGAGGGGCTCGCTCTGTGGGTGGCAGTTTGTCATTGTGAGGACATATCCCAAGTGGCTTTTATGAAGGGATGGATGTTCAGCAAGTTCCAGCCCAAAGTTAATATCGAAAAGCCTCATGCTTCCATAACTTGCACGGCATCCATGAGTATCTGCTACTGAGACAGGATCTGAGTCCATATGCGTGAGAGACAGAAAAACACACAGGTGCCCGGGCACCTGGGTGGCTCAGTCGGTTAGTGTCCGACTTTGGCTCAAGTCACGATCTCACAGTTTGTGAGTTCGAGCCCCGCATCGGGCCCTCTGCTGTCAGCGCCCAGCCCACTTTGGATCTTCTGCCTCCCTCTCTCTGCCCTTCCCCTCCCCTCAAAAATAAATCAACACTAAAAACACACACACACAGGGGTGCCATGTCCAGGCTATAATTTCCTCTATGCATAGCAAAGTTTTCAATTGATAAAAAAAAAAGGTTGATTTTGCAGAGGGAGTCAAGTAAAAGGCCTTAGAGACACGGCTTCAGAGGCCCCAGATCATGGCCTATCATCCTTTGAGAATGGCTTTGATTTTCCTGTGCTAGCCACAGAGCAGTTTCCACATGTTGTTTTTACGCCCAAGGACCTGAACATCGAAAAATAAAGTTCTCCGAAAGAGATTAAGTAAGCACACTCTACAGATACTTGCCACTGAGCAAGTCTGATGGTTCCTTCAGTATTGATTCATGTCGTGAAAACACGCTGGCATCTCACAGGGAGAGCGGCTGATACACGGAGGAAAGCGAACATTCTCCTTCAGTTTAAGCCCTTCTCCCTCGATTTCTGAAAGATGGATCTTTTTTGATCATCTCTGTGACTTAAGTAAAGCTCAAGTTCTGTATAAAGAAATCTAAGCAAGGATCTTTGAGATATGACTTCTGCATGGCAGTCATTTAATGCAAGGCCACAATCACTCATGTATTTGCCACTAATACATTTTGTTCCTGGAGAAACACTCATCACCTTGGCAGCTGTAACATCTGTGCCTGTTGTCATGACAATGCCAGCAAGAACTCTGCAGC